>NW_016803499.1:0-30486 GCF_001698545.2 Rhinopithecus bieti | reverse complement strand
ATAAATACATATATATATATTCAGACTTAATACATACCGCCAAACAGTTTTGCAAAGAAGCTATTACAATTTGCACTCCCATCAACAGAGTATGAGTTCCTATTATTTAAATTCTTGTCAGCACTTGTCACTGTCTTTTTTTCATTTTAACCAAGTAAGTCTTTCAGTTTTGTTTTTCTCCCTCAAAACTGCCTTGGTTATCCTTAGCCTTTGCATTTCCATGTAAATTTTATGTTTAAGGTTGCAAATTTTCACAAAATCTGCTGTGATATAGATTGGAATTGACCTGAATCTATGTATTAATGTAGAGAGAATGAACGTATTTCCAATAGTGAGCCTTCCTATTCACAAACATGGTGTGCCCTTCCAGATCCATTGACGTCGTTTACAAGTGCTCTTAATAATGTTTTCTCGTTTCATTGTAGAGGTCCTCCACATTGTTTGCTAGGTTTATTCTTAAGTATTTATTTATTTATTTAGAGACGGAGTCTCGCTCTGTGGCCCAGGCTGGAGTGCAGTGGCCGGATCTCAGCTCACTGCAAGCTCCGCCTCCCGGGTTCACACCATTCTCCTTCTCCTGCCTCAGCCTCCCGAGTAGCTGGGACCACAGGCGCCGCCACCTCGCCCGGCTAGTTTTTGTATTTTTAATAGAGACGGGGTTTCACCATGTTAGCCAGGATGGTCTCGATCTCCTGACCTCAGGTGATCTGCCCGCCTCAGCCTCTCAAAGTGCTGGGATTACAGGCATGAGCCACCGCACCTGGCCAGCATTCTGTTTCCTAGCCTTCAAATGGGAACTTAGGTTATTGATTTTCTATCTTTATTCTTTTTCTTCTATATTCCTTCTATATACTTCCTTCTAAGTAGTGCTTTCTTTATCTGTATACTCCATATTTTGATAGATATTTCGTCAGTTAAAATGTTCTCTAATTTTCATTTTTAATTCTCCCTTGACAGAGGAGCTATTTGGAAGCTTCCAGCTTACTCTCTGAATAGTTGGATATATTATATTTAGCATTTCATTATTTACTTCTATTTTAATGACACTGTGGGAAGAGCATATACTCTGATTTATCTGAATATTTCAAAATGTATTAATATCAGTTTTGGTAAATTTATACATGCTGTTGAAATGAAGTTTTATTCCCTTATTGTTAGTCGTAGTATCTGGTAGTATTCTGTATATTACAATTAGAATGAGTCATTTAATATTGGTCAGTCTTTTGGTTGCCTTCTTTTATTACTAAGAGAGAGATGTTATTGAGAGACAGATGTTAAATTCTCTCTCTGTGATTGCAGATCTTTCTCTTACTTCTGTCTATCTTTACCTCATATTTATTTATTGTATGATTCATTTTATTTACACAATTTATAGCCTATTTATATTATTTATATTCTATATATTTAAAATATTAACTGGTGCATAGACATTCATATTTGTTGTACTTCCCTGTTTATCATAATAAACTATCCTTCTCTATCTCTGTGTAGGCACTATTACTGCTTTTTGCCTTAAAAAAGCAGTAATTATTCTACTTTGCCTGATACTATATTGCGACACAAGCTTTCCTTTAGTTGGTGATTATATAGTATACCCTTTTTCTATTCCTTTACTTGCAAACTTTTGCATGCATCTATTACAATGATTCTCCTATAAGCAAATATAGCTAGATATTGTTTATTTTATCCACTCTAAGGATCTTAGACTTTATATTGCAATATTTAGTCTACTCACAATTAATCCACTTGCTGATATATTTGGGTTTATGTGCATCATCTTACTTTTCATTTTTCTGTGTGACCCATCTGCATATTGCTATTCCTTTTTCTCTTTTTCAAGTGTGTGAAGCAACTACTTATTAATTTTCCTTTTCCCCTTTATTAAGTGGTTACCTATGATTCTCCAAGCTTACTATTCCCTGAGACGTGCGATCCCTGACATTTTACCACCTAACAGGGTTTAAGAACTTTTCCCTTTATCTGACCCTTTTGCATTATTGTTATCTTGTGTTTTAACTCTATTATTTTTTAAACCCCAGAAGACTTATCATTTATTACTGTTGTATAGGTCATAGGTATTTATATTTACCCACGTAGTTACTCTCTCATTATTCCTTATTCTTTCTTGCATTTCCATGTTCCCATCTGAGGCCATTTTCTTTTCCTGAAAACTCAGTTTAGTATTTGAGTGCAGGTGTCGTTTCTCTGTTATGGCTTTTCTTAAAATGTCTTTATTTTGTGTCTATTTCTGAATGATTTTTGATGGATATAGAATTGTAGATTAGAAGCTATTTCAGCACTTAAAGATGACTGACTGTGTTTACGCGGTGAAATGGAAGTCTTTGTGCAGTTTTAGTTGCTTCTGTAAAAAAAGTTGTGTCTTTTTTTCCGACTGCTTTAAAACTTTTTCCACTTTGTCTTGGGTTTCCAGTGTGCTCACTAAGATCTGCCTTACAGTATCTTTCTTACTATTTCTTCTATATAGGTTGCCTACACTCCTTGAATCTGAAAGTTGATGTCATAAATCACTTCGGCAACATTCTCAGTTTATCTGCTTTTATGTTATTTTTGTCTCATTTTTCTCCTTTTGCTCTTTCTGAAACTGCAATTATGCGTATTAAAACATTTCATTAAATTTCATGCATCTCTTTTATTTTGTTCATTTTTAATGTTTTTGGTGCTCTCTTTGATTCAGTTTTTCTCTCTAATTCAGCTCCTCTCTCTGATTCAGATCAATTTTCTATTGATCTGTCTTACAGAATCCTCTTTTCTCTTATAAACCAAGCTATCAATTTATTGATTTCAGTTATTTTGTTTCTTTTCATTTCTAGGATTTCTACTCAATTCTTATTACAGATAGCAATATTCTGTTAAAATTGCAACCTTTATTATATTCTTTGTCTATTTCTCCATCTTTCTCTTTATTTCCTTTATTTTAAAAACCAGAAATATTTGCAAAACTTTGTTTCCAACTCTAATATTTAGATCACCTGTAGGTCTATTTCTTTCCGTTAATTTTCCCCTTAGATTTTGTTCTAAGGTTCCCTTTCTTAAATTTTCTAGAAATTTTTGGTTAAATATCAAACAGTGTCTTTACAAATATTTATAGTTTCCTAATTATTTTACATCCTGCAGAGAACAGTCACTGTTTCCTCGGCAAGGTAATTGAAGAAAGGAAAGATTATTTTAATTTAACTCAATTTGAGATTAAACTGACTCTCAACTGGACTGCAGACTCCTAAGTTTTCGTCTGCTTTTGATGTGATCATACTTTTGGCAGAACCTGCTGAAGGTGTCCAACTCAGAGCCTGGAGAATTTCCTGGGGCCTCTTCTCCTGGTGAGGTCTCTCCTGCAATTCCTAGACCTGCACTGTTCTGCCTTTCACAGGTGCTCTTCTGCTTAAACTTGCTGCTTCAGAATTCCTCACATGTATTTAGGGAAAAAAAATACCCAGGTGATAGAAATTATGGTATCTTTTTTGCTCGAGTGTTATAGCTGTTGAACCTAAATGGCTCTTAAAAATAGAAGTGGTGTATATACATGGATACTACCATTATACCATGGTATAACTAGCCTAATATACTATACCCGGATTAGGTACACTAGGCGGGATGGGCAGGGTTACCACCTCCCCAGCCTCCTCTTTTTTTTTTTGGTTTATATTTTTTTCTCTTTCTTTTTTATTCTTTGAGACGGACCTCGCTCTGTTCGGCCTGGGCCGCCTGGTGGTTCAATGGAGGTTATGCCAGCTGCCAGACCCAGTTCCCAACTGCCAAGCTCCCCTCTCCTGGAGATGGTTACGCCCATTCTTCGGCTCACACTGCCTCAGCCCTACACCGAGCGTTAGCCTGGGATACGCGGTTTTACAGGCGCACGGCCGACCGCCAGTCTGTGTCTGCCAGGCCCTCTGGGACGGGCTCCGACACCGCGCCCTAGATTACTTTTTAAGGTTACGAGCTTTCACCTTCGTTGTTAGCTTTACAGGATGAGTGACTCGATCTCCTGACCTCATGCGTGATCCCGCCCCTCCACGGTCCTCCCAGTGGCTGATTACGCCTGAGTGCGCGAGCCACAGGCGCCCACTTCCGGGCCTAGAGTACAATACTAATTTGTGAAAATCTTCTAAACCCCAAAACGTGGCAGGCTCTTCCTTTTCTCTCCTTCCCATTGACATGCTGGGCTTTCAAGTTCTAAATTTCTTTCCAGCTGAGCTCCTCAGACTACCAGAGTCTCTGCAGGTTCCTGTGTACTCCAGTGGGCAGTCCTCTGGCAGGGAAAACCCTGCATTTTTACCTCCTTACCCTTTCGTCTAGATAAAGCTAATGCCCAGGTAAAAATGTTGCAGACGTCCATCATCCAGCACGCGCAGCAGTGGTCACGTCCCTGGGATCTTAATCCCCCGGTGATTCTGATTTATGTAGCTCTCCAAGGCCTTTACATAAGATTTATCTGTGGTGTGTTTTTCATCCAATTTTAAAATTTTGCTTTCTTGTAAGGAGTATATAGGTCTTATCCCAAGCTATTCTGTTATACTTGAAAATGGAATTTCTCCCTAAGTAATGTCATTAGGATTTATTACCTAATACACAGATCTGTTATAAACCTTTTTGTTTCTTTATGGAAGTTAAACGCTTGTTTTGTTTAGAGGTACATAGATAATAGTTTAACATGAGATTTCCCCTAAAGAATTTAACCCGTATAAATAAGCTTCAGGATAACACTTCTTCTTGAACAACTAAGATAAATTGTGAAGTACATGAAAGAGTCCATAAATTACAAATATTTAGCATAATTAATGTTTGAATGGTTTTTGGTAGAGATTTAACACTAAAAGAAATTTAATTGATCTTGTAATTTTTACTTAAGCACTGTGCCATAGTTCTATAGAAGAAAACTATAAAAAATGAATAAACAGTGAATTCTGATTAGTTTTTTTTAAATTGTCCATTAAAATTTTTTTGTGGGCTGGGTGTCTCATGCCTGTAATCCCAGCACTTTGGAGACCGAGGCAGGTGATCACAGGGTAAGGAGTTTGAACCAGCCTGACCCAACATGGTTGAAACCCCGTCTCTACAAAAAATAAAAAAATAAAAAAAAAATTAGCCAGGCGTGGTGGCATGCTACTCAGGACGCTGAGGCTGGAGAATCGCTTGAACCCAGGAGGCAGAGGTTGCAGTGAGCAGAGATTGCGCCAGTGCACTCCAGCCTAAGAAACAGTGAGACTTCGTCTCAAAAAAAAAAAAAAAAAAAAAAAGGCCGGGCGCGGTGGCTCACGCCTGTAATCCCAGCACTTTGGGAGGCCAAGGCAGGTGGATCACGAGGTCAGGAGATAGAGACTGGCTAACAGGGTGAAACCCTGTCTCTACTAAAAAAACACAAAAAATCAGCCGGGCGCAGTGGTGGGCACCTGTAGTCCCGGCTACTCGGGAGGCTGAGGCAGGAGAATGGTGTGCACCCAGGAGGCGAAGCTTGCAGTGAGCTGAGATCTCGCGACTGCATCCAGCCTGGGCAACAGAGCGAGACTCCTTCTCAAATAATAATAATATTAATAATAATTTGTGAATACTGATTAGGAAACAAGATTTTGACTGAGAAAAATAAGCCGATAACTATGAAATAAAATACTTTGGTTCCAATTGACTGACAAAATAAATAACGGTATTGCATTATTACTCAAAACATAAATATCCATGAGTCCGAACTCATAAATAAATGATAGAATAAATAAATAGGAGAAAGTGGACAAGTATCCTGTGCAGAAGAATCTCAAATACTTTATACAGATACTCTTAAAGAAGCAGACTGTATCTCCCTATTCCTGAAATGTGGGCTGTGCAGAGTGAAACCATTTTTTCAATGAGTACAGTATGGAAATAGTGAAAGAGTAAACCTTCAGTGGAAAAAACCTGACAAATCCTACCTGAGCCGGATGATCAGAGTCAACTTTGCCGGTGATAATTCATATTGACAGCATGTACTATTGACCTGATATAAGGAGAAGGGCACTTTACTTCTGCAGTCTTCTACCCAAAATACATGGCCCCAGTCTTAGCATAAGAAAAAGATCAGACAAACCCCCCAAAATGGGCATAGTACAAAACACCAGGACTCCTAAAATATGTCAGGGTCATCCAAAACAAGAGATGTCTGAGAAAGTGTCACATTGTACTGGGGCCTACAGAGACATAACAACTAAATGTCATGCAGTATCCTGGATGGGATCCTGGGGCAGAAGGACGACATTCAGTGAAAAATGAAGGCTATATGAATAAAGCATAACTTTGGTTAATATAACATATGAATATTGTTTCATTAGCTGTGACAAGCATACCATAGTAATGAATGATGTTAATTATAGGGAAAACTGGATGCAAGGTATATATATGAGGGCTCCGTACTGTCTTTGCAACTTTCTTGTCAACTAAGAATATTCTGAAGTTTTTTAAAAGTTTATTTTTAAAAAAGTTTGCTTTTACTGTGTAAGATAATGACATATTATGCCTGTTTTCCCTATTCCCAGTACACATAACGTAACTTAAATTTCTGAACAGCTAGTTGCAAGACTAAAGTGAGTTTCTCATGACAGGTTGAAGTAGTCATTTACTAATTGTCAGTAACTCTGAATAAATTATATAAATATAAACTATACAAGACCAAGGCCAAACAAAATTGATTATATTTTTACTCTAAATTTAACCTATACTTTCATGAGATATTCTTCATACCTTGAGTACGTAGGCAATTAGATAAAAGTGATACATAGTTTGAGGAAAAATTTATGGAAGTATGTTAAGTTTGCAAGCATTTCTAATGAAGTCCCACCTAGATGCTACTTCTAGCCTGGCAACTATTTATCTGACCATATCACCTCGCTTCGTAGTATACTTTGCTATGTAGAATGAATAAAGTTTTTGGTAAAAATTCCGTTTATCTTTTATAAATGTATATTATATCCCAAGAGCAAAATCTAAGTTGATTGCTTATTTACTTATTTATTGTTTATTAAAACAGCATTGCTTTGAATTAATCACTCAACTGTAATGACAATTGGGATGACAATTTTGTGACTAAGAATTTCAGCACCATTGTTCTTAATCACTTACTTTAATAATTAGTAAATCATTAGATCGCTTCCTTGTCCAGTTAGATTTTGTTCATTTTATAACTTAAAATGCTATTTCAATAAAGATTATAAAACTACTTGAATTTACAATACACATTTGACATTTAAAAACACAGAAAATATTTATAATTTTTACTACACGTGCAAACTGCCTGGCTGAATTTGCACAAATCTGATATTTTCTGTCCTAGCTCCATAGTCACTTGTCTGCAAACTCTCGTGACCTTCTTTTTATAGATTATGCCTAAGGTACCATCTCTAATTAAATTTCTGTGTAGTATGAATAATTCAATTTATCAAACTCTTGTCATTGAGACAACCAATTCCCCACATTCGATGTAGTTATTAATTTCAATTCCTCCCGATAACATCTTCATTGACAGACAGCATCCCTTCATTTTTGTGGACCTCACAGATAACTTACACAGGAGAATTTGATATGTTTTTGTTTATTTTTTCCTCCAGAAAAAGAATCCTAAAAAAGATTCTTGTGAAAGCACTAGACACAAAGATGTTGACATGTTATGCCTCTAAGCAACGTAATTTATGTTTGGGGGAAACGCCCAGTGTTGGGTTCTGACCATCAATATTTCTGAGAAAAAAATATATATATATAGACTTTACAACAAAACAGTTTACTTTTCAGTATAGATTATCAAATAAAAGGATGGGTTGAGCAATTATGCAGCCTGTAGCAACTTCTATCAGAAATAGAAATAACCCAGATTCAAAAATAACTTACAGGCCCATCAGTCAATCAAATAAGGGTGCTACTGAAAAAAGACCTAAATATCTCAGTCACAACAAAGACAACTATTTTCAGAGAAGGCACTGGAGACAAAAACACTGTTTGCAGCTGCAGCCCAACCCTAAGGAGGGCTACAGACTGGGCTGGGAGAGAGGCCGGTAATGAGCAAAACGAACTCTGTAGCCTAGCTCTCCAGTGAGAAACGCAGGCCAATCAGAACATTTTTAGCCTGCCACAATTGTCCAGGGAGCCTCAGGGCACAAAGGTTGCACAACTGCACCCTTGAATAAACACATATTTGGATTAGTGTCATAAGAGCATGCACGATTGGCTTTTCTCCAAAGCCCCGCATTTTGACTGCTGGGACAGGGAATAAAGCAATGTATTATACGGTAACCAGTGGGCCCAGGGGAAAGAGAAAGAATCCATCCAAGCGTCTCAGAGCACAAGCCATAAAGCTGCCTGCTGGAACCGCAAGCATCCACAAAGAGCCCATCACTCCTTCGTCTGCCTGAGAAAACTTTCAATGCCTGTTGCTCAGAAGCAGAAAGAGCCACACTGGCGAGGAGCAGGCTAGTGATAGAATCGGAGGAAGATGAATGAACCACATGTTAAGCTGCTTCACTGTGGAGCCCAGTTTCAAAGCGCTGGTCAATAATTTGCCATCTACTGTTACCTGGAATAGGATGAAAGGCACTGTGTGAGTCGATCATTACACTACTTAAGATAACTTTGAAAACATGGGAAAACAAAGTGATTCCATTGCTTTTGAAAGTAATATAATCTTGCAAAACTACTTTGGTTCCTAAATAAAATAGAAATTGGATGTTGGCATTTGCAATATGAACCGAGGAATTATGATGGGAAGAGTTCACGTGACTGCATGCATCATCAGTCATGGAAGAATAGGAACAGCTTTGGAAGACAGCATGGAGAGGATGAGACGCCAGTGCTTTCCCATCATCAGGGCCCTCGGGCTCTGAAAGAGTGACCCTGGGAGCAATCTGGAGAAAGGTGGCGCTGGCATGGCATTGTCATCTGTTTTTCATATGCCCCTAAGTGAGCTCCAAGGCTGGAAAACCATAATTTGGGATCTTCTCCAGGCCTTCTAAAACCATGGTGCATAAGTGTCTGAGGGTATTTATAAGTGACAGTCATACTTCCAAGTACCATTAACTAGAGTACTCTATTCATGACATATCCTACTTGGTTTAGATATGATAACTCACTCAGCAGTTCATTTACTTATGCACTCATTTATTCACCTAATGTCTATTGATTATTTAGAATGCATCAGGCACTTGATCCAGCGGCTCAGAATACAAGATATACACCTAAAGTCTGACTTTCATTCATTAACAACCCCATGGATGAAGAAAACATAAAAAAAGAAACCGTTAAAATATAGCTGGATTATAACCTAGCTCGCATTTGCACAGAGAGCTATAAAAGTCAGCAGCTAACAGTTAGCTTTGGGACAAAATTCGTAAGATGAATGCTTCTTAGGACATGTCACTTATGCAAAGGTTCAATCTTAAATACTTCAAGTCTTGAAACTTCTGAGGACCTCTACAGTTGCTTTACAAAGCTGTATGTGGGCTCTGTTTAGTAGACACATTTATCAGTTACTAGTTTATTGGCCCATATACTTTGTACCTCATCCCAGGCCATTCTTCTCAGCCTGGAGGAAATTTGATAGTTATTAAGGACATACAATGTAATAAAGTGTATATAGGTGAGAATATGTTTCCTTTCTCTGTCAGCTGAGAGGACCCAGAAGCAATAACACTCCAGTAGCAATTAGCACAGCTCCTGCCCAGATCATGGCTTGTAATACTATTCTCCAACAAAGGAAGCCCAAGCCCCTTGCAGAAACAGGTGATTCTAGGGCTGAGGCAGAAAAAGGAGGATGAGCCTGGGGCATCTTGTACTGTCAGTAAGTAAGGCAGCATTTAAAACAAACCAACAAAACAGCCCCAAAACCCACCTGACGACGATGGGGGTTATGTCCAAGGGACACAAGAGCCAACTGAAAGAGCCCAAATTGCCTAATACACAGCAATTTGAGCAACCAAAAACTAACACAGGATTAGATCATAACCCAGAGTTGATTACCCATATCCACGTGACCATACTGTTATCAATTAATGGTTGAATAAATAAATACTGGAGAAAGAAGAGATGCAAATCCTGTGCAGAATCATTCCATTTAATGTATAATTTACATTCTCTTCTCCCTCCAGGAAGTGGAGCATCACGTCTCACCCTGCAAGTGTGAGCTATACAGAGTGCTGTTCTGCTGAGGAATGCATGTGGACAGGCGAGGAAAGCAGCCACGCAGCGGATAAAGTTGAGAAACACTACCTCAGCCCCGCGGCCAAGGGCAGCATCAACAGTGACGCATTACGTTGGTGGTATCTACTCACATGCTGTGGTGATGAGAAGAGCATTTCCTCCCCCAAACCCATAACCCCATTCTAATAATGACTAAACTATCAGAAGACCCCAAACTGAGGCACAGAGTGCGAAGTGCCTGACCAGTTCTCCTCAGAACTGTCAAGGTCACCAAAAAGATGGACAGACCCAGCGACTGCCACAGCCCGGAGGAGCCTAAGATGAGATGAATAAATGTCGTATAGTATCCTGAATACCATCCATGAACAGGGAAAGGACGTTGGGTGAAAATCAAGGACATCTGAATAAGGTACAGACTTTCATTAATAATAAGGATCTGTATTGATTCGTTGGTTGTGACCAAAATACCATAGTAGTATATAAGGTGTTAACAATAGGGAAAACGGCACGGGGCAGGTGGGAACTCTTGGTATTAATTTTGCAACTTTTTTTGTAAATTTATAACTATTCTAAATAAAATATTTATTCTAAAAAAGATAGAAACTTAGAATTCCCTCTGGTAGCCTCTCTGCTGTCCCCTTTATGACAAAGGTGAGAAGGGAGGAAGGAAAGGGAGGTCCTTGGATGGCAAGGGTGAAGGGAGTGAAAGCTCCATTCCTCCTTCGTCCTTCTGTGAGAGTAGGGCCTCTTGCCATCCCGGGTGCCTGAGTCTGAAAGGCACTGTGGCTCTGAGAGGGCATTTGGCTTGTACACAGCAAGCAGGGAAGTGGGAATTCAAAGGGGCCCAAATGGCACAGGAGGAACCCTGAATCAGCTGCCAGAGCTGGGGTGCCTGTTCCTGTAATGATTGCACTGAAATTCCTTCCATCCAGAATGGAATACACATATACTCTCCCCAGAGAAAGGGGGTTTTTTCATGTGAGACTTGTTTTTAAAGTCATCACTTGCCGTTTATGAGTATGCAGTGACATCATGGTGCTAGTCATAAAAATATAGTGAAAGCAGGAGAGACATATCATCTTTTGTCCACACTTAACAACGAACATTTAGAAAATTCCAGGTTGTTGCTGTTAAGTACTAAAGCCACCATCTGCAGAAGGCATGGCAACCCAAGGTGAAACCCTAAAATGGAATCTCTCTGAGTCAGGGTCTCTGCCCACTGAACCAGCCTGAAGGTTAAGCGAGGTCAAGAAGCAGCTGCAGAGAATGAATCACCAGCTTCCTCCTCACCAGCAGGGGCTCCAGCCTGCTCGCCATCTGATGTCATGTCTGTGTACCTGCTTTCTGGTCTCAGGCTACCTCTGCTAGCCGTGGCATCTTGAACTCTTTTGACATGAGTGTGTCTCTTTGCTGGCCCCTGTCCAAGCTTGTCCTCTCACATGAAGGGTGATTCTGTCCTGGCAAATTAACCTTATCAGGTTTGATTGCTGGATCCTCTTTTATTAGGAAGTATATGGCCTGAAAATGCATGGATTCAAGCACTTTTCAGAATGTTGGACAGATCTGCAGAGATGAAAGGGCAGGTGTCCGCACTCAAGGGGACAGTTGTTTGCAGAGCTGGATGTCCTTACTGAACTCTGGAGGGTTGGCAGCAGGTGAGGTTTGGTGGAGAGAGATCAGGATCATTTAGAGTGCCTTATACTCCCTGCACATGCTCTTGGAAATAATGCTATACTCCCTCCCAAACAGTGGGTGTTCAAACCCCCCACATAGGGAATACTGTTGATGTGAGTCGCTGTTACTCGTGACAGCTTCTTACTCCACAGAAGTGCTGAACACAGGTAATTGGGCCACATTCCTTGGTGCAGAGTGATGGTTAAATATCACAGCCCCTCCATCGTGGTTGGTAACCAGCCACTCTTCTGAGCCTCGATGTGACTGGATGCTCCCCCTCCTCTCCCAGGCCCTGCGTCACCCAGCCCTCACCAAAATTCAGTGGCAACAGATGCCTGACACAGGATCCAGGTGCAAGGGTGCTGAGGGTCTCTGCTTCAGTGCCTCAGCCGCTGCTGTCACTGGGATATGCCAGAGCCAGCTGTTCAGCATTTTGGGCATCACTGCTGGCTGTGCTGAAGGTAGAGAGCTGCTGCAGAGAGACTGAACCAGAACCTTTGACGGGGCTGGAGCTTCTGTATTTTTTGATGACTTGTCCAATTGGGAACCACTAACCAAGGCTTCACTATTCCTGTTTGCTGAATATTTGTTGGTAAAGGGCTAAGTAATTGTGTGTGTGTGTGTGTGTGTGTGTGTGTGTGTGTGTGTGTGTGTAATTGCAGATTTTTACTGGGTGTGTTGAAGTAGGAGGAGGTAAGGCAGTTGCAAAAAATATAATATGCAGACATCAAGAAAGATGGCAATTTACCTGAAGCACATTTTATGCCATCATTGAGCTTATCCCTGCCTTTTAAAATTTGTCATGAGTTAAACAGACACAGTAAACATCTTTGATCCATTCTTTCAATTATTTGGCTTCCTAAGTATGTTTGCAAACTTGCCCCCTCTTCTTCATTCCCTTTGTCATTGATTTTTGAAGCAAGAGTGGCTTCAATGAATTTCTCTTTGCATCTCTATGTCCAATGTCTCCCTCCCCCAGGCCAGTCTCCTCCACAGCCATCAAAGTGATGCTTACAAGACCCAAAGCTGATCAAGCCTTCGGCCGCTTAGATTCTGCAGGCACTCTCTATCACGTCAGGGTAATGCATTAGTCTCTCAGAGTGACCAGGAGGTGTTGATGATGTGATGTGTCTGTTCTTATCTCTTAGCACTGCCTTCGCTCCGCCCACATATACAGGCCTCCTTTCAGATGTATCAAATATTTAAAGTTGTCTGAGCAAACCATGGTCTGGTTGGAGACCCTCTCTCTGCACAGGCCACTCCCTCTCTCTGGGATGCCTCTTCGGCCTGTCTTTCCTTCCTGCTGCCCACCTGTGTCCCCGGTAATTTCCACTGTGTTGATCTGGTTGACCACTTAGCTTCAGCCTGAACTCTGGTGAAGGCCTGCTCTTGAAAAAAGCAAGGCCTTCTTGTCTTTATAGGCCAGTGTACGTACAACTCAGCCATGAGGTCGTCACCCAAGTGTTTCACACCTTAAGGGAATTCCAGGCCCTCTGTACAGCACACGGCAGGTAATCAGCTGGTGATCATCGAATACACAAATGAATGGTGAGAACAGAAGGAGCCGGCTGGTGGAAAAGGCCCAGCACCATGTGGAAGTTGCCAAGGCTTGGGGCTTGCACCCTCTGAAGCAATGGTCCAAGCTGTACCTTGGCCCCTTTCAGTCACGGGTGTAGCTGGAGTGTCTGGGACATGGAGCACCAAGTCCTGAGGCTGAACAGAGCAGCGGGACCCTGGGCCAGGCCCACAAAACTATTTTTTCCTCCTGGGCCTCTAGGCCTGTGATGAGAGGGGCTGCTGCCAAGATCTCTGACAGGCCCTGAAGACATTTTTTCCCATCGTCTTGGTGATTAGCATTTGGTTCCTCATTACTGATACAGATTTCTGCAGTGGCTTGAATTTCTTCTCAGAAAATGAGTTTTTCTCTTTTATCACATTGTCAGGCTGCAAATTTTCCAAACCTTTGTGGCTGCTTCTCTTTTAAACATAGGTTTCTATTTCAGATGACCTCTCCCAAGTTCGAAGTTCCACAGATCTCTAGGTCGGGGCCAAAATGCCACCAGTCTCTTTGCTAAAGCATAGCAAGAGCGACCTTTGCTCCAGTTCCCAAGAAGTTCTTCATCTCCATCTGAGACCACCTCATTCTGGATGTCATTGTTCACATCATTACCAGCATTTTGGTCAAAACCCTGCAACAATTTTCCAGGAAGTTCCATACTTTCCCACATCTTCCTGTCTTCTTCTGAGCCCTCCAAACTATTCCAATCTCTGCCCATTACCCAGTTCCACAGTGACTTCCACATTTTCAGGTTATCTTTATAGCAGTGCCCCACTCTCTGTGGTACCAATTGACCGTGTTAATCTGTTTTCACATTGCTATAAAGAACTACCTGAGACTATGTAATTTATAAAGGAAAGAAGTTGAATTGACTCACAGTTCCACATGGCTGGGGAGGCCTCAGGAAACTTACAATCATGGTGGAAGGGGAAGCAGTCACCTTCTTCACAAGGCAGCAGGGGAGAGAAAAGAAGGGGAAACCACTGCTTATAAAACCATCAGATCTAGTGAGAACTTACTCACTATCATGAGATACGGTGGGAGAATCTGCCCCCCATGATTCAGTCAGCTCCCGCCAGGTCCCACCAGGTCCACGACCTATAGCTTTATCATCCCTCTATGATGTGTGATGGGCAAACATTCTTTAGAGATAAAAGTTTCCTGTTAAATATTTGGAAATATACTTAGGAAATAATGCTGGTGCACCTGACAAATAGGTGCACTCTTTAGTGATTCCATAGCCCATGTCCCTCCTGGAACACATAACCTCACTGTCTCATTCTAGACTGGGGAAAAGCTGACCCATCCCCCACACAGCTGCAGAAAGATCTTCCTAAAGTTCACGTAAGATGTTATCACCCCTCTGGCTTAGGAGAAACAAAACAAACTTCCTATGACTCTCACTACTTTGAACAAATGCTTCACAAAGCCCTTTGCCATGGGGCTCAAGCCTGCTGCTCCAGAGTCATCTCCTTCTCTTTCTTGCCTTCTGTGCACCTTCAATTTCAGCAACACTGAACAACTAACCTTTCCCAGAACATTCTACATTTGGCCATGTCTTTGTGCCATTGCCTAGCAAGTTCCTTTTGCCTGGGTAGCCTATCTTTACCTTTTCATTTACTCAGGCTGGCACCTTGATCTTGGACGTGCAAGCCTGCAGAACCATGAGAAATAAATTTATGTTGTTATAAGCCACCCACTTTATGATATGTCATTACAGTAGCCAGAATGAACTAAGACATGTGTGAATGTCAAAATTTTGCTCTGCCCCTTACTTTGGCATTTCAATAGTTAAAATGAATGAAAGATAGGCATGCCTCATCAGCCTGTGTAACAACTTAACATGTTCTCAAACAGGCCTTCCAATCCTCCAGTCTAGTTCCATTCCTCCCACTTCCAACAACTTCTGGACTCTCCAAAGAGAGGATCAGCGTGTAGCTCAAGGGCCATTCTGCCGACTGTAGCACTCTGCAATATATGCCCTGGTTATTCTCTCCTGCTTTAGTTCTAACAGAAGCATCACTGCTGCCACTAGCAATGGTGCCCTCACACCATGTTGGCATCTCCTAGGAGCCACAAAGCCATGTTCATCAGGATGTGAGAATGGGATGGGAGTTTCTGAGCAGAGGTGGCATGGCCCATGGTACCCTCCTCCTTACGTGGTTGCCTGTGTCCCAAGGTGGGTCGGCCTGTGTTCAGGATCTCACAAAATCTCTCATGAAAATAGTTGTGGGCTTCAGACTCATTCCTTGCTCCCAAATCAAAGTTTAACACAAATCATGGGCTCTTGTGTGGCTCTGGCATGGTTCATCCTTTGACCCCAAAGCCAATGTTCTTTCCACCATCACCTGCTGCTTTACACATCCACAAAGGAAGTGACACACAAGTCTGTCTAAATACAAAAACACAAATCTGTGATTCTTATTTGTTTGACCTGAGAGCATGCTCAGTAATACTTGCCCTGGATCATCCGTTCCCTAAATTGTCTATACCCAAAAGCCTTATAGGCAGAGCTCTGATGGTTTTAGGAACTTCTCCCAAGTCATCCTTCACCCTACTGACTTGCCATTGTCAAGGCTGCCTATTACCTTCCAGTGGCCCATCCAATGGGCGCCCTGGTCCTCCTCCCACTGCCTCACTTCTCAGCATCCCACACAGGTGGTTATGCTCTTCCTCAGAATACTGGCTTTCATGACACCATAGCTTTCCCCACCTTTGTTAGCCTTACCTCTGAGCTCCAGTGAGTGCTTCTCAGGAGCTTTTCCTTTGGGTTTCTAATAAAAATCAGATTCCCCAGGATTGTCTGTGTCCCCATTACTTTCTTTCTCAGACTTCAGCTGGATGTCTGCACTCCCCCTCTCAGCTCTAATACCCTCTGCCTGCTGAGAGCTCCATATTGATGTGTTAAGTCCAGGATTTTCTTCTATGAGCAATCGTATCTCATCTACCTTGACACCCTCAAAACTGAGCTTCCCATCCCACCCTTCCAATCCTGTTGCAAGAATAAGCAAGACATCATAAGCCACAGTCTGAGATGGGATTTAACTTAGAGAGTCTTTCTTATCTGTTTAAATGATGTCACAGTCTTCAGCTTTCACATTCAGTTTATGGTAAATTCTGCATAGTGAGTCTTCTGAACATACTTTGAACCCACCCCACATTTTCTATATTCAGTGCTTCTACCTAAATCTAAGCCATATTATCAGATGTCTTCTTTTATCTTGGCCTGACCCTAACCCCATTCAAGGTCAATATACCACATGGAGTCAAACTTTTCTTGATTAAATATCATTCTACCATTCTCTGACTTAAAGTGCTGCACTAACTGCATTTTCCTGGAGTTAAATCTCATCTCAGACTATTGCTTATGATGTCTTGCTTATTCTTCTACACTTGCCTTGGCTTACCCCTTCATTCCCACACTCTATCCTCTATCCTCACTACACTGACCTTTGCAGACTCTTGACCAACTTTTCCTGACTTAGAGCTTGCATATGGTGTTCTTTCTACCTGGGATACCTTGCCCCTTGTCCTTCACATGTGCTTCCCCTTATATTTCACCTAAATAGGATCCATGCACAGCCCTTCACTAATGTTTTACCTAAGCATGGCCTTTATAGCATATTTCTAAGTCTGTAATTACCTGTTTGTTCATCTGTTTATGATCTGTCTCCCTCTACTAAGCTATGTGCTGTGTGTAGAGAGGGGACCATGTTTATTTTGCTCTGTATTGTTTATTCATGATCTGCATAGAGCCTGCTTGGCTGAAATTTTTTAAATTAATGAATTTGAATATTTATAGTTGACATATTATAATTGTACCTATTTATGGGGTACAGTGTAATGTTTCAATGCATGTACATGATACTTAATGATCAGATCAGGGTAATCACCATCTCTATCACTTTAAACATTTATTGTTCAATAATAGGAAATGATTCAAATCATTAGTCATTATATCAGGATATTATTTATCATTTAAAATGATATAAGAATGAGGATTAACATACAAAGTATTTATGGAATACGGTTACTAAAAAGCAGGTTGTAGAGCAATATGGTTTAATTTGATCTTCTGTGCCAATCTATCCACATGTCTGTTCATTTGCCTATTTGTTCATCCATCCATTCACCTTTCCTCTCACCCATCATCCCCCTATGTATTTTAAAGGGTGACATATATATATACACACACATATATACACACATATACATACATACACATACATATATATACATACACACATATATGTATGTGCATGTATGTATATGTGTGTATATATGTGTGTGTGTATATATAGATATCACCCTTTAAATTTACTAAGGGAAGGAAAATAGATCCTGGTGTAGCAACCACAATGTCTCATATATATATGTATATGTCTCATATATATATATGTATGTCTCATATATATATATGTCTCATATATATAGAGAGAGTAAATTTTGTCTAGCAATTTATAGATGGTCCACTCAAGCCTGTGAGTTTTAGAAGGAGCTAACTCCACCTCTGGTCTCAGGGGTGGGTGGCTGATTAAGGCCTAAACTGGTATCAGTGTAACCCCATCACGTGGCTACAACTGTGGATTCAGAGGTGAAAAGTAAGTCCTTTCAAGGAGTGAGATGAGGAAATATGCTTGCTAAGAACTTGTGATAATGACAATTCTTGCTCTCCTAAGATAACTGCCATAAATGACTCTCAGTTCCTCTCCTTGAGTATGAGTATGCCCCACCAATGCTCAGGACCAATCCTGATACCATTAAAAAAAAAAACAGACAGGCTTGCATGAAGCCGATACCACAGGAAGTAGAATAGAGCGGGGAAACTTGGCGTCGCTAAGCCGCGGCATCAGTAAACCTTTAACCTACCCTGCCTGTGGCCTCAGATCCACACAGACCCCCAATTCCCTTAGTCATTCAGATCAATTGATTTTAGTGGGCTTTTCTCTTACCCAAATCAAATGTACCATGATTTGGTGTGCGTGTGTGTGTAAATCTATGAGCATTGGCAGATAGAGAGAGACATACAGACAGAGAGGAAAAAAGTCTGAAGTGACATCCAACAGAATGTAATAATGTTCTGGGTTACAATGATAGTTAACTTTTCGAATCATATTTAACTGTTCAAATTTTTTTTCAATAGGCCTGAATTACTTGTTTGATCAGAGAAAAACATCAACAAAAGCAACAAACCATTTAAAAAACAAAAATCAGGCAGTTGCATTTGGAGAAAAACAGATTAAGTTCAGAATGTGGTAGAAAGGGGGTGTGTGTGTGTGCGTGTGTGTGTGTGTGTTTTGCATAACTCTCATTATTATCTGTGACCACGAGTACCAAATGAGCCAAAGTATGATACATTAGCCAAAAAATACATGTGAAGATAGCACAAACTTTTTTTTTAATAAGACAGTGTCAAGGTCAAGGGTGTTAAGAATGCCACTGATCTTTGCCCAAGTCAGACCACACTTGAAGTATCATTTTCAATTTCGTTACTACAAGAGTTCAGGAACTAGCTGATATGTCCCAGGGATACTGGGAAAGTATTTATGCATTTGGAAAGAGATGGAATTTTAAGACTTTCGATAGTTTTTTCCCATTTAAGATTCTATAGTTCTCTGATTTTCATGTTGTTGTTGGACATTAAAAAAGCAATCATATTATAAACGAAGAAAGCACAGATCAGAGAGCTTGAGTGACACGCCAAGACCATACAATTGGTTAATGCCAGGGTTTTGTCAGAAGCCCCTTCGTAACCCGCACACTTATTAAAGAGGCGTAGACAGATGCGATCTGTCCAGAGGACAGCAACAGGGATGACTTGGGCAGCACAGATCCTTTCCAAATGACTCATGCCTAAAGAACCAGAGAACCTCGTGAGGGCGAGAGAGCATCATGTTGTTATCCAATAAAGCTGTCATGGGAAGAAGAATGCCACTTGTTGTGATTAGCTGAAATCAAAAGAACCACACGGAGTTGATGGAGAGCTTCTTTTTTTTTCTTTAAGAATATAAGTAAGGATTTTCTGACATGAAGAAGTGCCTAGAGATGGTCTAAGGTGACTCAAGAGTGCGGGAAGGGAAGGTGGCAAAAACTTGTCACGGCTCCATTCTTCCATGAATAGACACCATGGCTTTTAAAAAGCTAGGCACCTGGCTGCCCAGGTGGAGAGCACATCGCCCTGTCCCTTGGCAGTAAGGTGTGGCTTGTCACACAATAATTTATTCTCTTTACAAATTAAAGGTTGGCAGCCACATCATGAGTTTATTTGCTACGCATTGCAGGGCTTATATGATTCAGAAAACAGATTCACACTGCCTGGGCCTCACTTTTGAACGGCTTCACACCTAGAGAGACTGCAGCCTTTATTCACTGTTCAGTTGTTAGGGGTTCAAGTAATTGCTGAAAGTGTACCACAGAGAGACTTAGAGAAAAAAAAAAAGGAAAAGAGGCACACATGTGTTATCTAGAGTTACAAAGACAGGGAAATTAAAATAGAAATAGAAGTTTGTTAGGAGCTTAGTTAAGTTAAATTCTCTTGGGCCATTAAAGTAAGCCAATAGGTAATGGGTATAATGCATTAATGAAGATTGAGGGATAAAAATTCATATTTTCAGAGAAATGGAGTCACTGCCAGGGGAGACTGCCAAGCTAGTGAATAGTGGTTGCCTATTTGGAAGTGGAGCTGGGTGGGGTGTGCATGAAGCAGGACATTCTTGTTTTCAATTTTAAGTGCTAAGTACTATTTTATTTTTAAATATGAGCACACATTACTTTAGTAAAAATGCATGCACACACACATACGGCTCTGGCTCTGGTTCTGAGGGATGCTGAATGATTTTTTCAAATGTGGGTGGGGTCTGCACACAGTCTGTAGATGGGGCCTCAATACGAAATGGATGGGCTTCTACCTGGAGACTAGAGTGTTTTGAAATAGACAGAAAATTATGCTGCCTTCGGTCTGTTCCATCTCTGACTGTCACAGGAGGCAAACATTCTCCTCTTCAGCCCAGCACACAGAGTGCTTGTGACTTGTACCCAAGCGCTTTACTTCTGCATACTATTCTCAGGTTTCCTCATAAAAAGTTATTGGGGCTTTCAGAATTTTAGAACATGAGTTTTTCTGTTACATAAAGATTTAGCTTAACACAATTTAAAAAAAAAGATATGTATTTTTTATTTGAAAATTGTCTTGCAGTCTGCCATTTTACTTCCACCAAAGCAACATGTTGAATGTGTAAAACCTTTTGTCAATATACATAGTACAGCACTCAACCATGAGAGAGTGAACTACTGGTTCCTCATGTGAAAATCTCCACTATGAGTATCTGGTATTTTTCTCAAGACCTTGTTGAAATTGAAAACTACAGAAAAATAAATGTATTTTTTTTTTTTTAACTGCACAAAACCTCTTGCTCACCCTCCCCATGGTAGTTCAATATGTCAGTACATCATGTCTTCAAAGCCATTTTCCTTCAGCATTCTTTCTTTTGTATTGCATGAGTCACAAATCAACCTTTTGCTTTTCATCATCAGAATCACAGCTTTTCTCCTGTTATTGCCAAGCTGAAGGTACAGTGGAGCAAAATAACATGTTCTGTACACCCAGCTCTCTAAAGGGTGGAGGGGAATGGTGCTTCAAGCCCCAGAAGAATATGCTTCTTCCCGTGGAACGGGACTGCAGAACCCCATCCAGGAGCAGTCAAGATGCATCTGCGGGAGGTTCCAGGGCTCAAGACACTTGGCAGCACTGCTGACGTGGACGTTCAACTCAGAAGACCAGATCTTGGCTTAGCTTCAAGGAGAGTTAGGTCGTTGTTGTGCTTGGATGGAAACTGGCAGGGCTCTTTGATAGGTGTGAGGGTTTTAAGGGAATGAAATAGTAACGTTACATTTGCAACAGTTATTCTGCAAAATCTTCAAATCCATAGAAATAGCTCTATTTCTGCTACAAAATGAGTTTTGGACAAGGAATGAATTACCTTGGCATCACTTTTACATTTGTGCCCTTGTATTCGGTTTTTTCCATTTTTTTCTCATTTTGGCTTCTGTTTTTTAGGGTTCAATTTTAAATGATTGTAAAAGGTCAAGCCCTGGGTGAATAATTTTCAGAGCCCTTTGATTACTTGGAACTTCTTTCTAACATAGCCTTTCTTGGTAACATTCATCATCAGAATGCAAATATTCTAAAAAGAATTTTTTTTTTTTTTTTTTTTTTTTTTTACGGGGTCTCACTCTGTCACCTGGCTGGAGTGCAATGGCGCAATCTCAGCTCACTGCAACCTCCACCTCCCGGGTTCAAGCAGTTCTGCTGCCTCAGCCTCCAGAGTAGCGGGGACTGCAGGCGTACACCACCATGCCCAGCTAATTTTTGTATTTGTAAATATTTTGTATTTTGTATTTGTAAAAATATTAGTAGAGATGGGATTTCACCCTGTTGGCCAGGATGGTCTCAATCTCTTGACCTCGTGATCCGCCCACCTCAGCCTCCCAGTGCTGGGATTACAGGTGTGAGCCATGATGTCCGGCCTCTAACAAATATTTTTATTTAAATTAGGCTCTGGGAATCTCTTTTCCACACATCTAAATAAAAGAATCCTAAATATCATTTTATAATTTTTTTCACTACAAGAATCCTTTCTTGTGGTGTTAGGAAGCAAGGCATGGACTGTATTGTGGTTTCTGAGGTTTCATCTGTACAAGTCCAAGTTGTTACTATTAGTCACTTCCACACGTCTTTGAAGGTTCCACCTAGACCTGACTCTGTGCTGAGATAATATACCCGCTTTTTTTTCCCCCGAGGGAATTTGGTATTTCTTTCTGTATTCACATTTCCTGTCACTCTGACTCTTGCATCTGACTCCAGTCAGGAATAAGCCTAACGCATTCCTGCCACATTTCCAAAAAGCATTCACTGTGTCTGAAAACATAGATGTAATTGAGTTCTATGGATTGTCTGTGGATTACTGAGTTACTGGAATGAATGCTGTCCCAAAACTGTACTGGCTCTTACCACAGCCTCACAGAACCACAGAGAGCCAGGTATTTCTGCCTCTACTGACTAGGCCTCCCAGCCACTTTATGTTAACTAAGCTTTAGAAGAAATGTGCACAAAAGAGGTAGAGGGGGCCTGTAGCAATAGCACAGGTTGCATCATTGCATACTTACTGTTTCTTGGGAGCCTACAACAAAAGCTTTGTACACTTTTAATAAAGGCTAATGGTGCAACGCCAGTTGCTATGGCTCTAGGGTATTAATGAATATAAATATTAAGGTCTTAATTATGCATGCCACTTAATATATTGCATCTGAGGCACTGATACTCTGAAAATATACGAGGTAATCGGGTATTTCTCCCAAAGCTAAAAAGAGAGACTCGCTAAACATTTAAAAAATTGTCTAGATTTTTCTTTTCCTCTCTCCTTTCGTCAATCCTTCCTAGATTGTATTTCTCCCAATTTGTTACTGCCAATCTTCTGTGGATATAAAAACTAAATATCAAAGCTTGTGAGAATTATTCATAAAGCAAGAACATAAAGGTTCTGATCAAGGAATTTTAAAATAATTTCACAGACTCTGTAAATGTTCATTTTAGCTTCTTAGAAGTCAGCTCCTCCCCTTTATTTTGTATATTTCCTTATTCTTGACGAAATTCTAGATCAAATACATGTAAATTGTATTCCATAATTCTACAGAGGTGCTTAAGGGGTAGCTTAAGAGCTACTGTAGGTAGGAATGAAGACCCTATTTTTCCTGCTCCCCATCCAACTATATTGTGAATCTGCGTGTGATTAGATTTGTTTTAAAATGTCCATATTGGTTGAACAGGTTGAAAAACCAGTTCTAGAGAAGGTAATACATAGTTAAATTGCATATAGATAAGTAGATCAATCTTGTGATATATGCAGCAGCTGTAATGAATTCTTCCATTGACTGATAGAATCGGTAGAATTATAGACAATACAATACCACCCAAACCACAAAACTCTTTGGACAAAGAAAAGTGAGTGATGATGAAGATTTACAGGTGTTACAAGTTGATCTTAAAAAATTGAGATTGACTAGTCTTTGGTGGTTTTACTGAATTACCTCTCTCTTAATATTAAGCCCTTATGAATTTCAACAAAAATTTCATCCATGTGTTTCTGATTCAATTACTATTAACTCATTAAATGTTTTTTAAAAGCTATTTGAAATTTGAGAAGCCTTTTATGAGCTTTAGTAATCCTTTCTTCTTCGAATTAGGAAGGAGAATTTTGCCAAGAGTTAATGGTGCTTGAACCTCAATACGCCTAAGGGGATTCTAAACTTAGCAAAAACTCCAGCATCCTGTCACGTCCAATGACACTCGTCCTTGCAAACTCTCTGCCACTTGCTACCTCCTTCCACATGCTTGATGATGTTAGATCATTTCTTTCACGTATGACAATGCTAAACAGCTATTGCTACTAAAGAAGGATAACATCTACAAGTGAAGCACAAATCCTAGTTATCAGCACTCTTTATAGAAAGCTAATTAAATACAAATCTAACATTCCGAGAAGCCGAAATCACTACTCTTTTCTTTGTCTCTTACAGTTACAGGTCAGAATACAAGGATCGTTTAGGTTAACTCTGAGCAGCTAGCATATAAGAGTTGAACAAAAAGAACAAAGAGAGTAAAACATTTTGTAGTTTAAGAAACACTAAGCATTCAAATACAGTGTTTGCAGAAGTACTCAGAACATGAACTAAAAAGAACTATGTTTATGCAGAGAACTCAGGCTTGCTGTATAATATGTTCCATTAACATGATATAAGTGCAAATTCAGTAGCTATAGATTTTCTTCACATTTAGGTTATTCCTTTTTTTTTTTTTTTTTTGTACCGGAATCAGCACTGCCTTCTAAGTCATCATGAGATGGATGACAAGATGCAATATTGCTCAAACAGCAGTGGAGAAATGCTCTCTGTACCTTCAGAATGGGAAGTTTTTGTCGAGTAGCTTTCTGTTTGTTTATTTCAATAAGTTGAATCATGAAAACTATTCCTAAAAAAAAAAAAAGAAAAGAATAGAAAAATCGTTAGGACACTTGGAAGCCACACTCTGGAGCCATGGGGATGGGAATGGAACTTCAAGAACAGGAGCAACCAGCAGGGTCCTTAGAAGCTCCAGACACCATGGCCCACTTATATACAAGGTTTTGAAGAGCTCCTGAGAGAAATGCATGGAAAAACCAACAGTGGCAGATACGTGATGGCAATAGCTACTGCCTTTAATCCCAAGAAGGAAGATCCTAAGAGCACCCAGCTTAAGCATACAAGTATCTTTAGTTACCAACATTATATCCCCATGTAAAATATTATATGATACAGAGTTGAATTGCATAGTGAATTCTTTTGAGTAAGGAGAAAGAAATCTATTTTGGGAGATCCAGTAAGACTTTTCTACCACTGCTCTTTGGGAAGGTTCCTGTGTGGAGGAAGCTATATTATGTTCACTCAAGTGACTGAAGGTCTCCAAGGAAGCAATACAGAACAACTTCAAAGATCAGGGCTTCCAAAAGTGTAGAACTAAACTTTAAACACACAATCTCTTCATTCCATTTGCTTCCAGATAAACAGAAAGTTTGTACTGCATTGGCAATGTTTATCTTATTTTATTTGTCTGGTAGTTGTACAAGAAGGTCAAGGATTGCTTTTGAATGAAGGTCATAATTGTTTGCACAGTACAAGCATCTACTTAGAAACACATGTTTTCAAATAAAATTTCCTAGAAAAACTCATTTTAATGAAGAGTAAGGGTGTAAAAGAGTCTCTTGAAAGTTTTACAAAACCTTACACCCCATGAAATAAAACTCCTAATTATAAAATCTATTCAATGCCTCTGCAACTACCTTCTGATTGAAGAGCTGATGACATGAGTTTATACAAGGAAATAATGGTCTGTCTGCTAAGTTCCACCTGCATCGACCTGCTCAAGTTCTCATCTTCAAACCCTGCAATCAAGGGAAAAATTGTACTAAAGATTATTTAAATTTAAAAAGTATACTCAACAAATGAGGCATTTAGAGACAGGGATTACTTTTAAGGAGGAAAATAGATACCTGGTATCTATTTAAAATTCCTTGTCGGCACTATGACTTATATGTGCTGTCAAAGAATGTTTTTAAAAGGTCTACTAGCAATTTTGCTTCATTTCTTTTCCTTTTCTCAGTCTTACCCTGTGCTAAGATCTGAGTGTTTATGTGTCCTCAAAATTCATATGTTGAAATCCTAACCCCCAAGGCAACAGGATTACAAGGTGGGGTCTTTGGGAGGTGATTAGGTCATGAGGGTGGAGCCTGGGGAGCTCTCTCTCACCCCTTCTGCTATGTGAAAGCACAGCAAGAAGATGTAGTCTGTGAGCCAGAAACCAGGCCCTCGCCAGACACCGAATCTGCCTTGATCTTTGAACTTTCCAGCCTTTAGAACTGTCAGAAGCACATTTGCATTATTTATAAGCTCCTGGCTTTATGGTATTTTGTGACCACAGCTGAAGTGTACCAGGACAGCCCGTGACATAGACAGCGTGGAAGAACCCCAACTAGGCTACCTGAGGGCGGATGCACGTTCCCGCTCAGCTCAGAAGAAGAACGTGGGAAAGACAGTCCTCTGGCCAAAGAGGCAGACACAAGAAGCTTCCAAAAACAAACATGAGATATATTTGTCTTTCAAAAAGAGGATCCAATTTTCATGTCAATATAGATAATCTGCTTAATAAAATATTGAATTTTGTTATTTTTCTTTTCTTCTACTCAAACGTAGGAGTCGTCCTGAAGCATTTGAAGTATGTGAGGTATTGGAAAAATAAGCCGGCGTGGAGCAGGGCACAGATGGTTTTGTGTTTAATGCTTTTGCTTTTCTTCTTCTTCTTCTCATTGTGTTTTAATTTTGTATTTGTGGTTGCCGCCCTTTGCTGGCTGACACAGCTCTGGGTTGTGTGGGAGCCAAGGTCCTTTGGAGATTGTGGAAGCGGTGTGCAAGCTTCAGTTCTTCAATGCACTCATGTCCATGGGGAGAAACTGCCTTGCCCTGCTTCAAAGCCAAAACAGCGACTCAGCTCGTCTTGACTCTTTATCTCTGGCAGGGATTTTAATTCATTGCTTTCTCAAAGAACTAAAATTAAGTTAGCTTTGTGTCTGCTTACATATACTTTAAATAAATTCCTTGAAGAGGCCTAGGAGGTGAATAAAACGAAGACAGGATCCAAAAAGTTTGGTACCTTCTTGGTTTTATTTTATTTTATTTTATTTTTTTGAGACGGAGTCTCGCTCTGTCACCCAGGCTGGAGTGCAGTGGCCGGATCTCAGCTCACTGCAAGCTCCGCCTCCCGGGTTTACACCATTCTCCTGCCTCAGCCTCCCGAGTAGCTGGGACTACAGGCGCCCGCCACCTCGCCCGGCTAGTTTTTTTTTATTTTTTAGTAGAGACGGGGTTTCACCGGGTTAGCCAGGATGGTCTCGATCTCCTGACCTCGTGATCCGCCCGTCTCGGCCTCCCAAAGTGCTGGGATTACAGGCTTGAGCCACCGCGCCCGGCCCTTGGTTTTATTTTAAGGTGTCATTTTGTTCTTCCTTTCTTGTTTGGGCATATACTGAACTCACTCCAGTGATAGCTCAGAACAACTCCTAGAACAGTCCAAGTATAACATCTAATCCTCCAAATGTAAGGCCAGTCTCTACTGCTAATGTTCATTTAATTTATCCAGTAAGAAACTGGGGTTAAAGTAGAGGAATTAGAGCAGAAAAAAGAAAATAATGTGGTATACGATAATTTGAATAAATGTACAGGCTCTAGTTCATTATTTCCCAGCCAGATGTGTCTGTCACCATGCTAAGCACAAGAGAAACAGAGACGTGTAAAGTACGGCTGCTGCTGTGATGCTGTTGGGCAGAATGCAGAAACAGACCCAGGAACACATCGTGATGTGCTGTAATCAGGTCCTCTCAGGCTCCTGTGGCAGAGCGTGGAGATGGGGGCCGTCTCAGGGAGCAGGGATGCTCAGGGAAGGCTTTCTGGAAGAAGTGCTTTTTATGCGCAGGTCTTAGTCCTTTTGGGTTGCTATAACAAAATACCATAAAATGAACAACAGAGATTTATTTCTCACAGTTCTGGGGGCCGAGAAGTTCGAGATCCAAGTGCTGTCAGATTCAGTATCTGGCCAGGGCCGCTTTCTGTTTCATAGATGTTGCCTACTGTCTGTGTCCTCACATGTTGGAAGGGGTAAGTAAACGCCCTGAGACCTATTTATTTTAAAAGGTGCTAATCCCATTCATAAAGGATCCTCCCTCCTGACCTAATGACTCCCCAAAGCCCCTCTTCCTAATCCCATCACCCCTCTTCCTAATCCCATCACTCTGGGGGTGAGGATTTCAACATATGAATTTCGGGGGCACACAAACATTCAGACCAGAGCAGCCCAGAAATGCTTCTCTCCTTTCTGCTGCCAGTCCCTTGTGCCTCTTCAGGCTGCACCACCTGCCCGGATCTATCGCAACAGGCTTCTGAGCTCTTCAGCACCCTTCCGTTTCACGTCCCTTTTCACTCAAAGACAACCAGTTGCGCTCCTTCTACCCCACGTGGTTGAGAGAGTATGTTTATGGTCCTTTATGAAGGAAAAAGAGGGCAGAAACCCTCAGCAAATGATTAGACATACGCTCTGAAAAGCAAGAGGAGGTCATCATTTGGTGTTGAAGACATTTAACATACCCCGAGTCATCTCCTGGATCATCTGAGAGGCCTGGCTAGGGCCCCAGTAAGGAGTTTGTGTTCTTTTATTCCAGGGCCCGTAGGTCTGTCCAAGCCATTAGAGTTTGGAGAGAAAAGGAATCCACTCACCTTTACCGTACTGACTGCTGTTGCCGCAGCAAAGTGCGGAGTTGGGGTGATGGAGGGTGCATGCCGTGAGGCTAGGGCCGATGACCAGCCCAAACTCTGGGTATGTGTAAGAATGCGGGAGAGAAATTGGGAAGTGGTGGTAGCGAGGATGGATGGAGGCCAGGCAGAGCGCTGAAAGCTACCATGTTCCCCATAGCACCTCCTTTGGATTCATCTTGCGAATCAAGAAAGCTGGGAGACACTTCCACCCTAACACTGCCTTTTACTGCACTTCTGTCAGCGCCAGCTCCTCACATTCTCAGCCTCTGCCTCCGAGTATTGCTGGTGATGGGTTGATGAGGACAGGAACACAAAACGTCACACTGGCATTTCCTGCTTCACTGGGCTCTCCTTGATCTATCTGGAGGTGAAATGCCCAGTCTGGTCCCTCGAGATCTGGGCAATTGATTTTCTTTATTTCAGAGATCTTTACCTTTCAGACTATTCTCAGACACGATGGGCCCTTTTCAACATAAAGTGTCATTCCAGTTGTCCTGCGGGATTCTGGAAGGCGCAGGGCCCCATGCCCTAATTACATTTTAGAGGTAACACCCCTATTCCTTTGCTGATCAATTTTGACCTGTGGTCTGTCAGAATTCAGGTAAAGGGCGGTCAATCCTCAGCTCCTGCCAGCTTGAGTGGTTATACAAGGAGCACCTAGGAGGGGAAATGCATTCAACTTTGGATAGTACAGGCGTGGCAAATAAAGCTTCCAGTGGCTTTCATTAGCCAAACATTTATACTTTAGAGTTGTGCTGTCCAATACAGTAGCCAGTAAACACGTGTGACCATTTCAAATTAAAGTTAATAAAAATTAAATGCAATTAAACATTCAGCTCCTCAGGTACCCACAGTCAAGTGCTCAGTAGTCACTCGAGGCCAGTGACTGCCGTATTGGGCAGCACAGAACAAGCCATCAATGCAGGAAGTTCTATTGGCCATCACCTTAGAGAGCTCCTGTTCAATGTGGTTGTAGAATCTTGCTTTAATTGTCTTCCAGCTAGCACCAAGTCCTATTAAAAAAAAAATTCTTTTGAATTAATAATCTCTTCCACCTTTTATTTTTATTTTGAGTAGAGTTTAAGTTGTGTTTTATTTTTTAATTTGATGATAAGAGGAGAGGCTTTTTTTAAAATTCCGGTTCTGTGCTTGGAATTCTTTTGACTTTTTAAATGATAATAATTATCACAATGAGATTTAAAGTGGTATAGAATGTCTCTATGTTTAAGGAGACCTGCTTTGTGAACAGAGTCATCATCAGGGCCTGTTATGTTAGGTTGTCAATGTTTGAACTTGCATATTAGAGAAAAATGAGATAAAACGGTATTTTACAGCGTGCAGTCAGCAATAAGCTAATAACACTTTACATTCAGATGAAAATATTTTCCCCAACTCAGTTTTGATGGAGATTATTTTGGGTTAGCATTAAACACTCAATGCAAAAATCTTCTGAGCAAATACAAGTGTTCGGCCCAGTGCTGAAAGTCCATTTGGTCTTAGAATCGCTGGTTTTAAAGGAGAGGAAGGTAGGAGGAGGCAGGAGACATTCACATTCCATTTCAGAATAGCTCCCACAGGAAGCCTACAGGTGAAAGAATAGGTGTCTATACAGGCAAGAAAAAGCAGGGCAGAGTGGCTCACAACTGTAATCCTAGCACTTTGGGAGGCTAAGAGGGTGAATCTCTTGAGCCCAGAAGTTCAAGACCAGCCTGGGTAAGATAGCAAGATTCTGTCTCTACAAATAATTTAAAAATATATTAGCCAGGCATGATGACCTCTGCCTATGGACCCAGCTACTCTTGGCACTAATGTAGGAGGATTGCTCGAGCTCAGGAGTTTGAGGCTGCAGTGACCTGTGATCTTGCAACTGTACTCCAGCCTGGGCAACAGAGCAACACCCTGTCTCTAAAAATAAATAAATAAATAAACAAATAAGCAAGCAAACAAGCAAGAAAAGCTGAGTATAGAACCAGCAGCATTTGAATACTTTTTAAAATTTTTTTATTATACTATATGTTCTAGGGTACATGTGCACAACATGCAGGTTTGTTACATATGTATACATGTGCCATGTTGGTGTGTTGCATCCATTAACTCGTCATTTACATTAGGTATATCTCCTAATGCTATCCCTCCCCCTTCCCCCCATCCCACGACAGGCCCCAGTGTGTGATGTTCCCATTCCTGTGTCC
>NW_016803498.1:0-8650 GCF_001698545.2 Rhinopithecus bieti | reverse complement strand
AATGTCCCTGGAAAAAAACTAGAAATAAGCTATCTGTGAAACTGCTTTCTGATGTGTAGATACAGCTCTAAGAGTTAAATTTTTCTATTGACTCAGCAGTTTGGAGAGACAGTTTTTGTAAAATCTATGAAGGGAAATTTTGGAGTGCAGTGAGACCTACAGTGAAAAACAGAATATCCCATGATAAAAACTATAAAGAAGCTATCTCTAAAACTGCTTTGTAATATGTGCATGCAGCTCACTGAGTTATGACTTTCTTTTCATTCAGAAGGTTAAAAACACTTTTTTTGTAGTATCCTTGAGTGGACATTTTGGAGCCAACTGAGGACTTAGTGAAAAACAGAATATTCCTAGATAAAAACAAGAAAGAAGCTATCTGTGAAACTACTTTGTGAGTGTGGCTTCAGCTCATAGAGTTAAAGGTTCTCTTTAACTCAGCAGTTTGGAAACTTGTTTTTTGTAGAATCTGCAAAAGGACAATTTGGAGCACAGTAAGGAATATTGTGAAAAATCAAATATCCCACGATAAAATCTATTAAAAAGCTATCTGTGAAACTGGTTTTTGATGTGTGAATTCAGCTTATGGAATTAAACCTATCTTTTGATTCTGAAGTTTGGTAACACACTTTTTGTAGAATCTACAAAGGGACATTTTAAAGCCCACTGGGGCCTAGAGTGAAAAACCATATACCCCAGATAAAACTAGAAAGAAATTTTATTTGAAACTGCTTTGAGATGTGTCAATTCAACTCACAGAGTTACACTTTACTTTTGATTAAGCAGTTTGGAAACACTTTCTGCAGCATTTGCAAAGGGACATTTCAAAGGGCATTGAGTCCTATTGTAAAAAACCTAATATCCCACAATAAAAACTAGAAAGAAGTTATTTGTGAAACTGCTTTGTGGTGCCTGTATTCAGCTCACAGAGTTAAACCTTCCTTTTGATTCAGCAGGCCAGAAACACTCTTTTTGTAGAATCTGGGAAAGGACTATTCAGAGCACAATGATGCCTAGAGTGAAAAACTGAAACTCCAGGGATAAAAACTAGAAAGAAGGGTTCTGTGAAACTACTTTACTATGTGTGCATTCAGCTAACAAAGTTAAACCTTACTTTTGATTGAGCAGGCTGGAAACAATCTTTTTGTAGAATCTGGAAAGGGACATTTCAGAGTGCAATAAAGCCTTCAGCAAAAAACTGAATATCTCGTGATTAAACTAGAAACAAAGTATCTGTGAAAGTGCTTTTTGATGTGTGGATTCAGCTCACAGATAAATCATTCTTTTAACTCAGCCATTTGGAAAATCCCTTTTTGCAAAATCTTGAGCAGACATTTTGGAGCAGTGACAGGCCTATAGTGAAAAATCAAATATCCATAGATAGAAACTAGAAAGAAACTACCTGTCAAACTGCTTTGTGATATGTGGATTCAGCTCACAGAGTTAAACCTTTGTTGTGATTCAACAGATCAGAAAATATGTTTTTGTAGAATCTGAGAAGAGACATTTCTGAGTGTTATAAAGCCCAAAGTGAAAACTTCATATCCCATGATAAAACCGGAAAGAAGTTATCTGTGAAACTGCTTTGTGATGTGTGCATTAAACTTACAGAGTTACACTGTACTTTTTATTCAACAGTTTGAAACACTCTTTTTGTTTAATCTGCTAAGGGACATTCACAGCACACAAGATCTATCATAAAAAAACAAATATCTCTAGTAAACAACTAGAAAGAAACTATCTGTTAAATATCTTTGTAATGTGTTGATTCAGCTCACTGAGTTAAACCTTTCTATTAATTCAGCAGTTTTGAAACATTCGTTTTTGTAGGATCTGTGAAGGAACATTTCAGAGTTCAGTGAAACCTATAGTGAAACACTGAATATTCCATGATAAAAACTAGAATAAAGATGTCTCTGAAACTGCTTTATGATGTGTGAATTCAACTCAAAGAGTTAAACTTTTCTTTTGATTCAGCAGTTTGGAAACAATTTTGTAGAATGTGCAAAAGACATTTCGGAGCACAGAGAGAGACATACAGTGAAAATGACATATCCCGTGATAAAACTAGAAAGATGTTATCTGTAAAACTGCTTTGTAATGTGTTGATGCAGCTTGCAAAGTTAAACCTTTCTTTTTATTCAGCAGGTTGAAAACACTCTTTTTGTAGAATCTGTGAAGAGACATTCCGGGGCCACTGAGGCCTATAGTGAATAACCAAACATACCAAGATAAAAATTTACAAAGAAGCCATCTGTGAAACTGCCTTGTTATGTGTACATTCAGCTCACAGAGTTAAAACTTTATTTTGATTCAGTAGATTTGAAACTTTTTTTTGTAGCATATGCGAAGGGATATTTCAGAGCCCACTATGACTACAGTGAAAAACCGAGTATCTGTAGACAAAAACTAGAAAGAAAATATCTGTGAACTTGCCTTGTGATGTCTGCATTCAGCTCACAGAGTTAAACCTTACTTCTGATTCAGCAGTTTAGAAACACTGTTTTTGCAGAATCTGCAAAGGGACATTTCAGAGCACAGTAAGGAATATAATGAAAACAAAATATTTTGTAATAAAAGTAGGAAGAATTTGTGGTGAAACTTTTTTGTGATTTCTGCATTCAGTTCACAGAGTTAAACCTTTCTTTTGATTCAGCAGTTTGGAAACACTCTTTTTCTAGAATCTACAAAGTGACATTTCAAAGCACAGTGACACCTATAGTAAAAAAACAAATATGCTGCAATAAAATCTAGAAAGAAGTTGTCTGTGAATCTGCTTTGTAAAGTGTAGATTCTGCTCACAGAATTAAACCTTTCACTTAAATCAGCAGTTTGGAAACATTCTCTTTATAGAATTTGTGAAAAAACGTTTCTGAGTCCTCCAGGCCTATAGTTAAAAGCTAGATATGCCTAGATTAAAAACTAGAAAGAAGCTATCTGAGAAACTGCCTCATGGTGTGTGTATTAAGCTCAAGGAGTTAAACTTTACTTTTGATGCAGCAGGTTGGAAACATTCTTTTTCTAGAATCTGCGAAGGGACATTTCAAAGCTCGTTAGTACTACAGTGAAAAACTGAATATTCCTAGATACAAACTAGAAAAAAAGCTATCCGTGAAACTGCTTTGTGATGTATGCATTCAGCTCATAGAGTTAAAACTTTCTTTTGATTCAGCAGTTAGGTAACACTTATTTTCTAGAATATGTGAAGGGACATTTCAAAGCCCACAAGACCTATAGTGCAAAACCAAATAATTTCAGATGAAAACTAGAAAATAGTTACCTGTGAAACTGCTTTATGATGTGTGCACTCAGCTCACAGAGTTATACATTACTTTTGATTTAGCAGTTTGGAAACACTTTTTTTGTATAATCTCTGAAGGGACAGTTCAGAATGCAGTGAGGACTGCAGTGAAAAACTGAATATCTCATGATAAAAATTGGAACGAAGCTGTTTGTGAAAGTGTGTTTTCATGTGTGGATGCACTCACAGAGTTAACTCTTTCTTTTGATTCAGAAGTTTGGAAAAACTATTTTTGTAGAATCTGCAAAGGGACATTTCTGAGCACACTCAGGCTAATACGGATAAATGAAATACCTCGCAATAAAAACTATAAATTATCTGTGAAACTGCTTTGTGATGTGTGCATTCAGCTCACAGAGCTAAACCTTTCTTTTGATTTAGCGGTTTGGAAAAATTCTTTTTGTAGAATACACGAAGGGACATTACAAAGCCCACAGAGGCATATAGTGAAAAACCAAATATCTTCAAATAAAAAATAGAAAGAATCTATTTGTGATACTACTTTGTGATGTCTGCATTAAGCTTACAGCGTTAAACGTTTCTATTCATTCAGCAGATTGGAAACGCTCATTTTGTAGAATCTAAAAGGGGGCATTTCAGAGTGCAGTGAGGTCTACACTGAAAAGTCGAATACCCCATGATAAAAAATAGAAAGAAGCTATCTCTAAAACTGCTTTGTGATATGTGCATTCGGCTTACAGAGTTAAAATTTTCTTTTGATGCAGCAGTTCAGAAACATTCTCTTTGTAGAATCTGCCAAGCCACATTTCAAATCACAGTGAGTCCTATAGTAAAAAATCAAGGATCTCACAATAAAAATAGAAAGAAGCTCCTTGTGAAACTGCTTTGAAATATGTGCATTCAGCTCACAGAGTTAAACCTTTTTTTGATTCAACAGTTTGCAAATGCTCTTTTTGTAGAATCAGCAAAGAAATATTTCAGAGCAAACTGAGCCCTCTAGTGAGAAACTGAGTATTCCGTGATAAAAACTAATCAAATTGCTTTTTAATGCCCGCATTCAGTTCACAGAGTAAAACAATCCTAATGATTCAGCAGGTTGGAAACACTCTTTTTGTAGAATCTACAAAAGACATTTCAAAACTTACAAAAACCGATGGTGAAAAACCAAATATCTCACCATAAAAACTAGAAAGTAGCTTTTTGTGAAACTGCTTTGTGATATGTGGATTTAGTTCAGAGAGTTCATCCTTTCTTTTCAGCAGGTTAGAAACAAATTTTTGTGGAATCTACCAAGGGACGTATCAGAGCTCACAGAGGCCTTTTCAGAAAAATTGAATATCCCATGCTAAAAACTACACAAAAGCTATCTAAAACTTCTATGTAATGTGTGGATTCAGCTCACAGAGTTAAACAATTCTTTTGATTCAACAGGGTAGAAACACTCTAGTTGTAGAATCTGTGTGTGTATCTCAAAGCCCACTGAGGCCTATAACGAAATACAAAATTTCTTGTGATAAAAACTATAAAGAAGCTATTTATGAAACTTCTTTGAGGTGTGTGAATTAAGCTCACAGAGTTAAACCTTTCTTTTGATTCAGCATTTTGGGAACACTGTTTTTGTAGAATCTGCGAAGGGACATTTCAAATCCCAGTGAGGCCTGTAGATAAAAAGCAAATATCCTACAAGGAAAGCTAGAAAGAATCCGTGAGTGAAACCGCTTCCTGATGTGTGGGTTCAGCTCAAAGATTTAACCTTTCCTTTGCTTTAGCAGGTTGGAAGCACTCTTTTTGTATAAACTACAAAGTGACATTTTGGAGGAAACTGAGGCCTATAGTGAAAAAACAAATATCCCACCGTAAAAACTACAAAGAAGCTATCTGTGAAACTGCTTTGTGATTAGTGCATTCAGCTCACAGAGAGAAACCATTCCTTTGATTAATCAGGTTGGAAACACTCTTGTTGAATCTGTGAAGTGACATTTCAGAGTCCACTTAGGGCTATGTAAGAAACCAAATATCCCACGATAAAAATTTGAAAACAGCTATCTGAAACTTCTTCGTGGTGTATGGATTCAGCTCACAGAGATAAATCTTTCTTTTGATTCAGCAGTTTGGAAACACTATTTTTTTTAGAATCTGTGAAGGGACATATTGGAGCCCACTGAGGACTACTGTGACAAACAGAATAACCCACTATAATAACTACAAATAAGCTATCTGTGGAACTGTTTTGTAATTTGTGGATTCAGTTAGCAGAATAAAAACTTTTCTTTGATTTAGCAGGTTTGAAACATGCCTTTTGTAGAATCTGTAAAGGGATATTTCACAGCCCATTGCCGTCTATAGTGAGAAACCAAATATCCCGCAATACAAACTAGAGAGAAAGTATATGTGAATGTGGTTTGTGACGTGTGCATTCAGCTCACAGAGTTAAACACTTCTTTTGATTCAGCAGGTTGGAAATACTCGTTTGTGGAACCTGTGAAGGAGCATTTCAGAGCCCATTGAAGCCTGTAGTAAAAACAGAATATCTTGTGATAAGAATAAGAAAGAAGCTACCTGTGAAACTCATATGTGAGGTGTGCATTCAGCTTACAGAGTTAACCCTTTCTTTAGATTCAAGAAGTTGGAAACACTCTTTTTTGTAGAATCTCCAAAGGGACATTCAGAGTTCCTTGATGCCTATAGTGAAAAATTAGATACAGCACCAGAAAACTTAGAAAGGACCTATCTGTGAAACAGCCTTGTGACGTATGAATAAAACCCACATAGCTAAACCTTTCTTTTGATTCAGTATGTTTGAAATACTCTTTTTTTACAATCTGCAAATGGACATTTTGGATCCCACTGAGGTCTATGGTGAAAAATTGAATATCCTGTGATAAAATAGAAAGAAGCTATCTGTGAAACTGCTTGTGATGTGTGCATTCAGCTCACAGCGTTTAATCTTTCTTTTCATTCAGCGGGTTGGAACCCTCTTTTTGTAGTATTGATGAAAGGACATTTCAGAGCACACTGAAGTCTATAATGAAAAACCAAATATCCTGTAATAAAAACTAGAGAGAAGCTATCTGTGAAACTGCTTTGTGTTGTGTGGTTTCAGGTCACAGAGTTAAACCTTTCTTTTGATAAAGCAGGTTTGAAACACTCTTTCTGAAGAATCTNTTTTTTTTTTTTTTTTTTTTCTAAACAGGTTGGAAACACTCTTCTTGTAGAATATGTGAAGGGACATTTAGGAGTCCACAGTATAAAACCGGATATCCCATGATAAAAACTAGAAAGAAACTGTCTGTGAAACTGCATTGTGATGTGTTAATTCAGCTTACAGTGTTAAAACTTTCTTTTAATTCAGCATTTTGGGAAAACTCTTGTAGAATCTGTAAAAGGACATTTCGGAGCCCACTAAGGTATATAGGGAACAAAAAAAATTGCGATAAAAACCAGAAAGAAGGTATCTGTGAAATTCCATTGTGATGTGTGGATTCAGCTCACAGAGTTAAACCTTTCTGTTGATTTAGCATGTTGGAAACACCTTTCTTGTACAATCTGTGAAAGGACATTTTGGAGTCCACTGAAGCCTAGAGTGACAAACGAAATATCCCACAATAAAAACTAGAAAGAAGCTATTTGTGAAATGACTTCGTGATACGTGAATTCAGCTCACAGAGGTAAATCTTTCTTTTGATTCAGCAGGTTGAAAAAACTATTTTTGTAGAATCCACGATGGGACATTTCTGAGCCCACAGAGGCCTATAGTGAAAAACTGAATATCCCATTATAAAAAAACAGAAAAATGCTATCTGTGGAACTGTGTTGTAATGTGTGTATTCAGCTCACACAGTTAAAACTTTCTTTTGGCTTCGTAGGTTGGGAACATTCTTTTTGTAGAATCTGGAAAAGGACATTTCAGAGCTCACTGGGGCATATATGGAAAAACAAAATATCCAGTGACAAAAACTATAAAAAAAGCTATCTGTGAAATTGTTATGTGACGTGTGCTTTCAGCTCACAAACTTGAACCTTTCTTTTGATAACACAGATTGGAATCACTCTTTTTGTAGAATATATGAAGGGATATTTCAGAGCCCACTGAGGCCTTAATATAAAACCAGATATCCCATAATAAAAACTAGAACGGAACTCTCTGTGAAACTGCTTTGTGATCTGTGAATTCAGCTTACAGTCGTAAAGCTTTCTTTTTATTCAAGAGTTTGGAAACACACTGTTTGTAGAATCTACAAAGGGACATTATAGAGCCTCTGAGACCTATAGTGAGAAACAGAATATTCCGTGATAAAAAACTAGAAAGAAGCTACCTGCAAAACTAATTTTTGATGTGTGTCTTTAGCTCCCAGGCTTAAAACTTTCTTTTGATTCAGCAATTTGGAAACACTCTTTTTTTAGAATCTGCAAATGGACATTACTGAGCTTACAGAGGCCTACAGTGTAAAGCCACATATGCTAGCATAAAAAGTATAAAGAAGCTACCTGCAAATCTGTTTTGTAAGGTGTGCATTCAGTTCACAGAGGTGAATGTTTCTTGTGATTCAACTGACTGGAAACTCTTTTTCTAGAATCTATGAAGGGACATTTCGAAACCCACAAAGGCCTATAGTGAAAAGCATGATATCCTTTGAAAAAAAACTAGAAAGAAGCTAACTGTGAAACTTTCTGGTGATATGTGCATTTAGCTCACAGAGTTAAACATTTCTTTTCATTTGGCATGTTGGAAACACTCTTTTTGTACAATCCCCGAAGGAACATTTAAGATCCCACTGATTTTCTATTGAAAATCAAATATCGTGTAATAAAAGCTAGAAAGAAGCTGTGAAACTTCTTTATGATTTGTGAATTCAGCTCACAGAGTTAAACTTTTTTTTTGATTCAGCAGGTCTGAAACATTCTTTACTTTTTTTTTAGAATCTGTGAAGGAATCTTTCAGAATCCAATGAGGACTATAGTTAAAATCTGAATATCCCATGAAAAAAAACTAGAAGAAAAGCTGTCTGTGAAACTACTTTGTGATGTGTGGATACAGCTAACAGAGTTAAACATTTTCTTTGATTCATCAGCTTGGAAACACTCTTTTTGTAGTACCTGCCTAGGGACATTTCAAAGCCGTTTTAGGAATATATTGAAAAGCTGAATATCTTCTGACAAAAACTAGAAAGAAGGTATCTGTGAAACTGATTAGTGATGTGTGGATTCAGCTCACAGAGTTAAAGCTTTGTTTTGATTCAGCAGCTTGGAAACACTCCTTTTGTAGAATCTGTGATGTGACATTTCAAAGCCCACTGAGGCCTATAGTGAGAAATGGAGTATCCCATGACAAAAACTAGAAAGAAGGTATCTCTGAAACTGTTTCATGATGTGTGCATTCATCTCACAGAG
>NW_016803497.1:0-1032 GCF_001698545.2 Rhinopithecus bieti | reverse complement strand
AATCTTTAGTTTGCTGTCTGTTCAATCCCATGTAATCAACTGTTGTTCTGCTTGATATTGGGTTAGTAACCCTCATGCCCGCATTTGTTTTTCAATTGGAGCTCTGAAATGGTTTTTCCTACTCTAATAGTATGATCACTAAGGTTATGAAAAATTTTTATTTAAGAGTGCTTGTGGCTGGGCGTGGTGGCTCACGCTTGTAAACCCAGCACTTTGAGAGGCCAAGGCAGGCGCATCACCAAGTCAGGAGTTCGAGACCAGTCTGACCATCATGGTGAAACCCCGTCTCTACTAAAAATACAAAAATTAGCCGAGAGTGATGGCATCTGCCTGCAATCCGAGCTACTCGGGAGGCTGAGGCAGGAGAATTGCTTGAACCCGGGATGTGGAGGTTGCAGTGAGCCGAGATCACACCACTGCACTGCAGCCTGGGCAACAGAGTGAGACTCCGTCTCAAAAAAGAAAAAAAAAAAGTGCTTGCCAGCATCCTTACCATGAATTTTTTAAAGAAGAAAATTTTGTACCATCGCTTCTTGTAAACTACATTTTGAGAAAAATCAAAGTAAAAGAATTATCAGTTCATGACAAACGTGTTTGAATAGCCATGGTGAAAGGCACAGTTGACAACGAGATATGGTCATTTCTGTGGCATACAACAATTTAACATAATAATCATAATTATTATGAATAACATATCCCAAGACAGGTTAGAATTTTAGGAATCTCATACAATTTTGGGACTTGTATTCATAACACTCTTAAACAGGTATAACACAAAGAAGTTTAAGCACAATTTCATATTTTTCAGTGTTACCTGTATGATGATAACAAACCAAATAAGCCTAATATGTCTCTCTCAGACTTCCAGGGCCCATAATATGCAAAAAGCTGGTGTGAGGTCAAAAGAGCAAATTCCAAATTTGAATGGATTTGGGAAGTTTTTCTAATTTCCAAGGTTTCAAACTCTTGCTCACAACAGGAACCCAGGACACTGTAAAATAACGGTCATTTATTTATGCAAAGTGATGAATT
>NW_016803496.1:0-1029 GCF_001698545.2 Rhinopithecus bieti | reverse complement strand
ATTTCTTTAAGTTCTTTGTAGATTCTGGATATTAGCCCTTTGTCAGATGGATAGATTGCAAACATTTTTACCCATTCTGTAGGTTGCCTGTTCACACTGATGATAGTTTCTTTTGTTGTAAGAAGCTCTTCAGTTAAATTAGATTCCATTTGTCAATTTTGGCTTTTGTTGCCATTGCTTTTGGTATTTTAGACATGAAGTCTTTACCCATGCCTGTGTCCTGAGTGGTATTACCTAGGTTTTCTTCTAGGGTTTTTATGGTTTTAGGTCTTATGTTTAAGTCTTTGATCCATCTTGAGTTAATTTTTCTATAAGGTGTAAGGAAGGGGTCCAGTTTCAGTTTTCTTTATATGGTTAGCTAGTTTTCCCAACACCATTTATTAAATAGGGAATCCTTTCCTCATTGCTTGTTTTTGTCAGGTTTGTCAAAGATCAGGTGGTTGTAGATGTGTGGTGCTATTTCTGAGGGCTCTGTTCTGTTCCATTGGTTTATATGTCTGTTTTGGTACCAGTACCATGCTGTTTTGGTTTATAATTTTAGACAAAAAGAGTTAGGGTCTTCCAACCTTTTATTTTGTTTTGTTTTCAGTTCATAGGACAGAAATTGTAAGTCTAGATATGATCCCAACTGTGCCAGCTTTTCACCTTATTTGGCATAGAATTCAGTCTTCTTGCTATCAAATTAGCTGGCAAACTGAATTAAGGTATCTCTAATTATAGCATTGAATTCCAGGCATTATGCGAAGGGCATTCTCTGCACTATCTCGTGCAAGTAACAAACAAGGTGGCAACTCTCCAGGAGGTTTGCATGTCATTCCTGGTATAAGAGCTCAAAGAACAGAAGATTGCTTAGTGAATAAAAATTCAGAAAAATTCTCAAGGGGCTCTTTTCATGGCTCATGAAGCAAGTGAATAAACAAACAGAAACTTGGACTTTTTTTCTGTCTCATAGCAAGCCTCAGGTATTTAAAGATCAGAATATTCCAGTTCTATTATTATATAGATAATGCTAAAGAAACATTAGTATAT
>NW_016803495.1:0-1538 GCF_001698545.2 Rhinopithecus bieti | reverse complement strand
ATATTCTTCATATATTTTATGAATATATTTCAATATATATTTCAATATATTCATACATTAAAAAATATATACGAATAAATTGGGCCTATATATACTCTAAATAGTGGAATAAATTAGGCTTATATATACTCTAAGTAGTGGAATAAAAATATAAATAGTGGAATAATTGGGCTTATATATACTTTAAATAGTGGAATAAAAATATAAAGCGAACACAACAGCACCAAATTAATTTGTTCTAAGTAAAGTGGGAAGTTTACTTAGATTAAAAGTTGGATAAATGTAAAAACATACCCAGAATATTTTGGAAAAAATATAATACTGGTTTTGTGACTTTGAAGTGCCTAGAAATACTAGGCTACTAAGTGAAGCTACTAAAATACTGCTCATGAAAGATTCTCAGGAGGTTTGCATTAAATTTATGGATCAGAATATTTAACACAATTACAATGTTAGTCTGTGAATAAATGAGTGGTGATACATTCTTCAGATTTGATTTAAAAACAAAACAAAGCAAGAGCTAACAACTTTGAAGAATTTATATTTGATATCAGTTGACTTACTCATTCATCAAAGATTGATTGCCTATGTATGGCAGGATGTAGGTTAAGGTACTGGGGATACACAGATGAATGAGATATAGCCTTTACTAACTTAGAGCTTGTGTTTTTATTCTTTGATAGATAATATGCTTAAGAGCTTACGCAGTAATTATAATGCAGAATCCTTAATACAAATGAATGATAAAGACTAATGGTTAAGAGGAAGAGTTTGAGAATCTGACTGGCTGACCTGTTACACCAATTCGTCTATGTACTAGCTATGTGAACTCCAGGAAAATTGACCTTTTAAGTCTCAGTTTCCATGTTATACAGTGGAAATAGTAGTAGTATCCTCTTTTTAGGGTTATCAGGATAATACTAGTTAATGCATTTTAGGCATTTTTTAATACATGTTGAATGCTCAATATATATTAGCTATTTTTATTATTAGTACAAACTTCTACAAAGTGTTTTCAGAATGCCAAAGGAGCAACTAACTGAAGACGTATCTACACAATTAGTTTGTTCCATAAATGGTAAGTTTGCAAAACAATAGGTAAAAGCCTATCTAAATTATTACACATCATAAGTGACCATGTTAATAAACTGAAAAAGTTACATTACGTAAAAATGGCCGTGTAGAATTGGGATATACAATAACTAAGGAGAATCAAGTATGTACATGACACAAAGGAAAAGGTATATGTACTTTAGAGTTGAGATAATGGATTAGCACATGGGCATAGGCCAAAGGAATTGCACACCAGTCTGGGCAGGAATTGATGGGAAGAAATCAAAGTCATGTGGCAAAGGAACTGATGGAAATTTCATGAAATGGTAGTAGGAAATAGAGAATTGCAATTTACACTGAACAACTGATTGTTCTCTTCACCCAAGGCATTTTCAATAATGTAATTTTGCCTTTTGTTTGTAGAGTTAGATACCCATTTCTTTTTTTCTTTTCTTTTCTTTTTTTTTTTGAGACGGAGTCTCGCT
>NW_016803494.1:0-1535 GCF_001698545.2 Rhinopithecus bieti | reverse complement strand
TAATAGTTAAAATACCTGTTAATATGTATAAGTTAACTATTTTGTAAAAGTTTACAACATTGTCGTTGTTGTATTCATTTATTTATTTTAAACTTCCTTTTTTAGTAAAATGTAAGGCCATTTATAAAACTTATGCAATATAATAAGATAAAGTGAATGAGGAAATTAGGACAGAGAGCAAATGAGACTCTAAACAATAATATGCATGCCATGAAATCCTGTACTTCTGTTATGGGTAGCCACATTATTACTCAGCTTTTAGACTTCCACCCAATTAAATTATATGACTGACAGTGTCCATGACATAAGCAAATGAGTTCCTCACAAAAGCCCAACTTTTCCTGATACCTAATAGAAAATTCCCTCATGGATCTCAAATGAAGACACTGTGTGATCCAGCATTCACTGTCCTCAGTAACTACCAGTTTCTTAGAATATTCCTTTTAAGATGCTTATGGTATCACCTCAGTGTGTAACAATTATATGAGAAGTCAAAATGATCTCATCCCCAGCTGGTGCAATATAGGAATAGAGTTTTAAAGGAAAAGATGTGTTTGTTGTGTTCCCTTAAGCAGTCCTCTCTATACCTGTTCTTTAAGTCAAGGTTTTGATTAATACTGAATGACAATAGATTCAGAGTTAAACTTTCTGAAAATAGCTGGAATGTGGTTATTGTATTTCCACATGCAAGTGCAGAGCTTCACCTCTTAGCCAAGCCAGGTGTGCTCCTTGTGGAGATTGAGAATAGCATGAACATTCAGTTGAATGGATGGATACCCATAATGAGGGAGTACCCACAGGCAGGACCTGTTCATTTCCAATAATTTGCTGCATAGAATTGATTGAACAATCAGGTTTCCAAAGCTCTGTAGTGTAGATCATGACTGTACAGCTTTAGCCTGAAATTTATAAAATAAACAAGCAGGTGTGATCAGATGCGTGCCACATGCCATAAAATAAAACACCCACACATTCAAGCAAAGCAAAACAAAACCATCAGTAAAATACTCATAGATATTTGTCTGTGAAGCTTGTTATTTTCTGATGTACTCTCCAAGATGAACTTCGTACAAAATATACCTTAAGGGCGCCAGAGAGAAAGGTCGGGTTACCCACAAAGGAAAGCGTATCATACTAACAGTGGATGTCTCTGCAGAAACCCTGCAAGCCAGAAGAGAGTGGGGACCAATATTCAATATTCTTAAGAAAAGAATTTTCAACCCAGAATTTCATATCCAGTTAAACTAAGCTTCATAAGCAAAGGAGAAATAAAATCCTTTTCAGACAAGCAAATGCTGAGAGATTTTGTCACCACCAGGCCTGCCTTACAAGAGCTCCTGAAGAAAGCACTAAATATGGAAAGGAAAAACCAATACCAGCCACTGCAAAAACACACCAAATTGTAAAGACCATTGACACTATGAAAAGCTGCATCAACTAACAGGAAAAAAACCGAGCTATATAATGACAGGACCAAATTCACGCAAAACAAGATGAACCTTAAATGTAAATAGGCTAAATGCCCCAGTTAAAAG
>NW_016803493.1:0-1541 GCF_001698545.2 Rhinopithecus bieti | reverse complement strand
ACTTCTAAAACCCCAGTAGCATTTATTAGGCAACAATCAATCACTGTACTGGAGGAGCTATGGCTGGTCCATTATATTTCCAAGCATAATTAATTGTCATATCTGTGTTACCTCAGTACTTTGCACACAATTCTGGTATTTCACTTACCATACTAGATACTAATTATTTGTTACTAGATACTAATTATTTTTTACTATTATTTTGATTGAGTTTCTCAAGGACTGAGAAACTAATATTTTAATAAATTAATTATTTTTATTATTGATTAATTTATTCCAGCATCTAGCACGGACGTGGAAATATGACTTCTAACCTCAATTTAAGAGATGATTGGTCCCGCCCGGTGGCTCACGCTTGTAATCCTAGCACTTTGGGAGGCCGAGGCCGGCGGATCACCTGAGGTCGGGAGTTCAAGACCAGCCCGACAAACATGGAGAAACCCCATCTCTACTAAAAATACAAAAATTAGGCGTGCGTGGGGGCGCGTGCCTATAATCCCAGCTACTTGGAGACAGGAGAATTGCTTGAACCAGAAAGGCGGAGGTTGCGGTGAGCTGAGATCATGCCACTACACTCCAGCCTGCGCAACAGAGCGAGACTCCGTTTCACACACACACACACACACACACACACACACACACACACACACAAAGATCTGTGCTAGACGCTGAAAGGAATTAATCAGACAGGATCTCAGTCTTTTAAGAACTTTCAAATACAGAGGTGGTAACAAATCATTAGTGTATAATATTGTAAGTGAAAAATCAGAAATGTGTGCTAAGTACTGGGGTAACACAGAGATGGTAATTAATTCTGCCTGGAGAAGCAGCAGTGAATGTGACAACCTGAGTGAGGGCGGAAAGCAGGAGAATTTCTAGACGCTGAATTTCAGAAGCTTCCGGAACTAAAATGATGCGGAAGTTGAGTGAGTCTCGGTGGGATATTGTTGCTGCACCTGGTCAAGGCCGTTTCGTCAGTGTTTTCAGACGCCCTGGGAACGCGCTGCAGGTGCGGGTCTTCGGTTTGCACAGCTAGAGGCCGCGCAGTAGCAAAGGATGAGCGGAACCTTGGAAAAGGTAACGTAAATTCTACGCACGCGGGGCTCGGTGAGATGGTGGAGGGTGCATAGCGGGGTGGTGGCGGCGCGGGGACATCCGGGGATGAGACACTGGGGCGCCCAAGGTCCTTCCCAGCAGCACATGCGGCTGCCTGGCGTTGAAGGGACTGAGCAGATTCCTTTCCACCCGGGGCGAACTCTGCGGAGCCGAGCCGTGCCATCCCCACACCACACGCCACTCTCTCCACCCAGGGCCTGGAAAAGGGAGAGCTCTGCGATGGGAATCACCCCAGGATACGGTCCCGATTAACTCTATGACCTTGGGCAGGTCATTTTATATTTGCATTTAGTTATCAACTTCCAGAATTTTTTCTAAGAATGCAGTTTTGACTTGCTGAACTGATGAGGATGTGAAGCTACCTGGTAATAAGGAAAGAGTAGTAATAAACTACGTTTTCGTTCCTCCCCTCCCCTCCTGTCCCC
>NW_016803492.1:1213282-1225733 GCF_001698545.2 Rhinopithecus bieti | reverse complement strand
AGCAATGGCGGGCGCCCCGCCCCAGCCTCGCTGCTGCCTTGCCGTTAGATCGCCACAGACTGCTGTGTTAGCAATGAGGGAGGTTCCGTGGGCGTGGGACCGGACTCCTAGCCAGGTGAGGGATATATTCTTCTGGTGTGCCCGTTTGCTTAAAGCGCGGTATTGGGGTGGGAGTTTCCCGATTTTCCAGGTGTTGTGTGTCTCAGTTCCCCTGGCTAGGAAAAGGGATTCCCTTCCCCTTGCGCTTCCCAGGTGAGGCGATGCCTTGCCCTGCTTCAGCTCTCGCTGGTCAGGCTGCAGCAGCTGACCAGCACCGATTGTCCGGTACTCCCTAGTGAGATGACCCCAGTACCTCAGTTGAAAATGCAGAAATCACTGGTCTTCTGTGTCGCTCGCGCTGGGAGTTGGAGACTGGAGCTGTTCCTATTCGGCCATCTTGCTCCACCCCTCAAGAGATGATATTATCTTGTGAAATTCCTTTTCCTGGCTCATCCTTCCTCAAAAGCTCCCCACTGAGCACCTTGTAACCCCACTGCTGCCTGCCAGAGAACAACCCCCCTTTGACTGTAATTTTCCTTTACCTACCCAAATCCTATAAAACGGCCCCACCCTTATCTCCTTTCACTGACTCTCTTTTCAGACTCAGCCCGCCTGCACCCAGGTGACATAAACAGCCATATTGCTCACAAAAACACACACACACACACACACACACACACACACAAACAAAAAAACAAAACCTGTCTTCATGGAGCAGATATTACAGGTCAGCTATATAATACATGAGAACATGTAAGGACAATGTAATAAAATACAACAGGGATAGCTGTACAGAGGAAGAAGTAAATGGGTTTGTGGTTTACAACATTCTTACCAATGGTTAAGAAAAGCCTCTCTGAGAAGATGGCATTTGAGCAAAAATTTAATGAAAGGGAGGAGTGAGTCATATAGAATTTGGGGGAAGAGGCTTTCAGGGAGAGGTCAAACCAGTGTCGAATCCTGAGACAAGAACATAGAGGCAAGCATGGCTGATGCAGAGAGAGAGAGAGGCGTGATATGAAGTCAGAAAAGGGAAAAGAGGAATGCTCATCATTTACCAGACATGAAAGCCAAGAGCTGGGCCGCACAGACAGTGCTCATCTCAAGTGGGTAGTTCGATTCTCTTCTGAATGGTACTTGGAGTGTATTGGAAAGAGAGAATAGCATGTGCAAGTGCTTCCACATGCACACGTCATGTTCAGTTTTAGGCAGATGGACCTCCCTCGTGAGGAAGAAAAGACAAGATGGGAAAGGAAGACAGGAGTCAGACCACGAAGGAATATGAACATGAGGGTAAGAGAGTGGAATTTCAGTCTATAGCCAACAAAGAGCCATGTGTACTTTATCAAAGGGATTAGATAAGGAGAGGGACTTCAAATATATGGAAGAAGAAGTCTGAACCAGATGGCAAGGTTCTACTAAGGGCAAAGAGCCTCCTGACCTCTCGGACTTTTAAGGAACTTTCTCCAGCCTCCCTCCCACATTCCCAGGTCACCATACACACCCAGCCAGTTTGTTTGCATCAGATCGCATGCCTTGCTTGTTCTGTCGGTTCTCTGCTCTCTTGTGTTGGTTACTAAGCTCTTGTCTTTCACAACCTTCTATATTCTGTTTTGTGATTCTGCAGTTTGGACTCTGCAAACTACATTTCTACTTTGCCAGCTATCTCCTGTTAGGTTCTGCCACTGCGGAGAGACAGTTTGGAGGAGAAAGATGGGAAATGCTCATTTCTTTTTGTTTGCTGTTCTGTCAGCAATAATTCTTCACGCCCCTCAGGCAGCAGCAGCTACTTCCAGTGGTCATTGGTTATGATTTCCACTTTCTTTTTTATTTCTTCGTTTCACTTACAGGTCCTAAATAGCCATGTCTGAGATATAAGTACCAGCCACCTGATATCTAGCTCCTCTGAGATGTGGGTTCTGCTTCAGGGAGCCCCTCCTCAGGGTACCAGAGGTACCAGCACCCACTGGACAGCATCTCTCCTTAGAGACTGCGGGTCCCAGCACATGGAGACCTGCCTCCAAGCTTCTACAGCCTCATAAACAATCTTTTCCCTTTGTTCCATTAGTCTTACAGGTGAAGGCTGCCTGTTGAAATCACTGCTCTGCGTTATCTGAGTGTGTGTGTGTGTTTTTCTTTTTTTTTTTTTTGGCCTTTGTACTCCTCCAGTACTTGTTTAACCAATTTCCTATGTTAAATTCTGTCTATTAAAATATCTGGTGTAATTACTCTTTTCCGACTGAACCCTGACTGACGCATGTCTTTATTTTTCTTCTTTCTCCAAACGTTCTGCTGAAAACACTACATAGACCTTTGTTACTACTGAATCTTTAAGGGTTCCTTCTGTCTTATATTTTTTTGTCCAATAAAATTGCACTTCAAAAAAAATTAAACAAGTATCTGAGAGACTGCAGTGTTCAAGACATTGCACTAGACACCATAGAGGGCTTGTGGTGTTAAAGAAGTCTCTCTCTCCTAGCAGAGCAATAACAAGAGACTTCTCATATAGTGTAAGCTTTTGTATTCTATGCTGTCAACTAAAACAATCACTTATATAATTTCAACAATTTGTAAGTTTTATTAAACAACATTCTTCCTTAGTATGTTTGTCTTACTTCATCTTAAGCTAAAATAATATCATATTTTAACCTATTTTATATTAGTATTAATTTTTACATGGATAGGCCAATCACCTCATTTATACACTAACATAGTAAAGCCTCAATATTAAATTGGCTCAAATGGAACCATTCTCTTTATACAAATGTGCTTTAGAATTCACAGCCTTCTCTACCTCCTTCCTTCCATTCCTTCTCTTTCTGGCTAGGCTATTGAGGAAAGGAGAATTGGTAGGAGATTGTTAACTTGTGTAAACAAAGTAATAGCTGTTTAAAAATTGGAAGGGAGAATTTTGCAGGCCCAGAAGGCAAAAAAGAGGAAGCTAAAACTGAGGAGTCAGCACCATTGTAAAGAAAGAACATTGGCATTGATTAGAAGCCTGGAAAATCAAATACCAGTTTAAAGGTTGGTACATTGGGCCTCTTAGGAAGTGAAAAAGGCACATTTCACATCCTTTGTTTGAGATGAATGAATTCTCAAACTGCTAGATTTCAATGAACTGGAAGATACATTATTTGTGGGATATGTTCAAGAATTCCTAAGGGTGATAGATCAACAGGAACTGGCATAATTTATTATATTCTAGCTGACAGAGTGAAGAATAAAGACAATTCTGTGTAAGGCTCACATGAAAAGGGAAGTCAAGTGTAAAAGAAATCAGATCTTATTTTTTCCTGATCTCTAGCCAAACATTCAGTTAAAAGGTGAACTTCTCTTCCAGCAAAGAAATGTTTCTTGCCAGGAATGTGGAGGTAAGCTATCTTATTCCAGGCCAAACTGAGAATGAATTATGAAAGCAAAACTTATATCTTTTGAGAAACCGGATCAACTAAAGATCTGATGCAAATGTTAAAAGGAATTGAATTCAGGAAGATCTGGATTCTAACTCAGTCTCAAAGGGAATTTAAAGACTTTGTGGTTTCCTCCCTGTCCCCCTTTTTTTTCCTGGAATCAAATTTTATAGCTTTTATATTTGTAGTAAAAAATATGTTTTCTGAAGTTTGTATATGTTATGTGAAGCTTTTAAACCACTATTTCATTTAAACAGCAGCAGATGGTGCATTTCGTTTATGACAGTTCTTCTGTATATCCTGTGGGGTTGGTCTGATCAATGTTTCTAGTAGCATCACCAGCAATTTCCGTGGACCTGCCAATGTACAATGCTATTGCAAATGCAAAAAATCATCAGTGATTCAAATCAAGCATAATGGTACTATTCTTTGATGCTAATAGTAAAGATTATAGAAATAATATGATATATTAAAATTTGATTGCATATTTAGTTATTTTTATGATTTTAAAGGGATGAATACAGAAAAAAAAGTCCTGCTATGTTCAAAGAAGGAAATAATCACACTGTTATTTGAAATTTGTTTATAATAGACTTTCATTTGTGATTGGCTAGTATTAGATTCTCTTAAACCAAGTAAAGTATATCTGCCAAGAGTATATAATCTACTATAGATAATGTATTTGTAAACTATTTTAAAAGACAAAGGGAATTTTACTGCAGAGTTTATAAAAATAAATAGTACAGAATGTTGTTTGACTAATGAAATGTATGAGAAGTCATACTCCCCTTCCCCACATTTTATGAGGTGGGGGGGGGTGGTAATATCAGTCCACTGCTATAGTACAATTTATGAAATTGCTTCACTATTTTTTATAAAATTATTGCATGGACCTCAGTTTTATTATGAAGAAATAGGTGTCAGCTTATATACCAATTTCTTTTGTATACGTTTTAGATTCTTTAAAGAAAAATTTGCATCTAAATGGCAGAAGACATAAACCCTGTAGTGTAGTTGGTTCAGGATGTCATGTGTCAATTTTCAATTTCAAAGTGCTTTTTGTGGAAAGTGATGTAAACACAGCGCTAACCCAGAGCCATTAGTTGTTTCTCAATTTCAAGAATATCTTATTATAGTAGAGCTTGTTACAAAAGATTACATTGTTAAGAACTTCAATGGCATATTTTGAGTTCACTAAGTGAAATATAAATAAGATAGTTTAATACTTTTTCTTCCACTGGGTATTTTGAAAGTTATGTTGATTTTACTAGTTAGAGTGTTCATGATATTTGAGGTGAGGGTTTTAATAGAAAGGTACCAAGGTACTCTGTTTGGCTCTCCTGCTAGAAGGGATCATGATGGAGATAGAAGCCATTCAACAATATTTAGTCAAAAATACTATGTGTAAAACATTGGGATAGAAATATATTGAGAATTAGATATACTATAGTCAAAACCAGTATGTTAAAAGTACTCAAATAAAAAGATAAAATGATTAGTGGCATGAAATGGAAGCAAATCAACTAATATAGGAATTCAAAAGTTTACATTTCCTGAGAAAAACAAGAAAGAAATGATATTTGAGGAATGTGGTTAGTAGACAGCATCTAAGATGGTTCCCAAAGATCCCTGTCTCCTAATATTCACATCCTGTGCAATCCTTCTAAGTGACTCTACTACGGGATAGAATACTGCAAAGGTGATTGGATATCACTTTTGAGATTCCATTACAAAATGACGCTAGCTTCTATCTTTTTGGCCCTCTTGCTAACTCACTTGCTCTGAAAAAGAAAGCTCATGTTGCGAACTCCAATATGTCGTGGCAAGGAACTGAAGGTGGCCTCTAGTAAACAGCCAGTGAGGACCTCAGACCCTCAGTCCAACAGTTCACCATGAACTGAGTGCTGCCAACAACCACACATGCTACTTTGATGTAGATTATGTCTCCAGCTGAGCCTGGGGAGCAATGCAGCCCCTGTTGATGCCTTGATTTCAGCCTAGTGGCAGTCTCTGAGACAGAGGCATCCCACTAAAATGTGCCCAAATTCCCGATGAAAAGAAAGTATGTGATAATAAATGTTCATTGTTTTAAGCAGCTACATTTGGGGGTAATTTGTCACAACCATAATTATCTAAAGCAAGAAGTGTGAAGAAAAAGCCAAAAATTCAGATAAATACATTTAGGTAGAAAAAGGGAGACTAAAGAGTATCCCCAGTGAAAGGAATAATAGAAAAAAAAAAATGCACAGAGCTAGGAAATTTCATGGGTGCTTGAGGGAAAGCAAATATTTGAATTTTATGAAGTATAATGCACAGAACGATTTTGTAGAGACCAAAATTTAAAACAGTACATTGAAGCCTCAATACAGAAGGTCTGGAAAGTCAAGTTTAGGATACACACACACACACACACACACACATATACATACATATATTTTGTTTGTTTGTTTGTTTAGTTGAATTAGGTACGTGAGCTAAGCAAAGGAGTACTTTAAGAAGTTTTACTAACAGTAATGTGTAAGTAATGTGAGAAGGAAAGAATTATGAAATGTACGTTGAAAAACTATACAATTGTACATGGAAAAGTAACAAACAAAAGTAATAGGATAAAATGTGAGAGACTGAGGTAGAGGAAGAAATGGTAGGTTTTTTGTTTCAATCATGAATTTACCTGAGATTTTTAAGGAGATATATAATACGTCTATAAGGATTTAATCTTGGATTATGGGGAAAATAGTGACACAATATGAGAAATATTAAATTCAAGAGAAGAAGAATGACTGGGAATGGAGAAAACATATCTAGTTTTTTGACCTGAAGGCAGGATAGCAATACCACACTGTGATGACAAATCAAAGCTAATGTGAGCATTTTAGGATAGAATTTGCATGTGGGTTATATTTAAAGATGTGCAAAATGATTAAAGTCAGAGTCTGTAGAGAATCTTGCAAAAGGCTCACATTTAGGTCCTGAATGAAAAAAAATATTAAAAAGAGCCAGAGAAAACCGGGAAATTAACAGGAAAAGTACTTGGTAAGAATGTAGATGCAGACAAATTCTTATGCAAATAGATCAAAACCCAATGCTTTAGACCAAAACCAGTGTAGTCCAACTTAACTCCTCAGCCATTCAAAAACAAATTTCAGAAAAAAATTGCTATATTTGGAGGCAGAACTTGCATGTGGGTTAGTTAATTTTTCAATTGTGCCCTCCAAAACAAACCAATTATAAATGTAGTTAAGCAATTGAACTATGTTACTTGCTATATAATATTTTTAAAAGATAGTTTGTGTAAAAGATAAATCATATTAATTTTAGAGTCTGTCTTTCTGGTATATAGATAAAAATGTCAGCTATGGATTTATTCATTTATTTAACGAACAAATTTATTTGCACTTTCTATGTGCAAAGCATTATTTTAGGTCTTGGGGGCATAGCTGTAAGTAAGATAGACATAACCCTCGCTCATTCGGAGCTTACATTCTAACAGGTCATGTTTCTAATAGAATATGACACTTTATAAAAAGATATCCCTTAACTGTATATTAACCTATGAAGAAGGATATGCAACTAGCTGTAGCAAATACAATGTCAGGCCTTACCACTACTGTCAGGCCTTACCACTACATGAGAGCCCCATTAGCAGAGTATAGTTTTTGGGGAAGAGCAGATATTGTTTGAAGTTCACTATGGCATTATTCATTTGTGCCTCTGAGTTGTTTTGATATCGCCACCTCCTATTCAACATTTTACTTCCCTCATTGTTGGCTTTGGTTTGAAATTCTTATTACCCTTGATACATTTTGATACCAGCCCCCACTCACAGGATTTGGTCTAGACTTCAGTCCAACTCTCTTTTTCTCTCTAGGCAGTACATGGGACACAGGCATATTCAGTGGTACATTTCTATACATATGACTTACTAAGCCAATAATAGTACCATGATAGTGATAGTGGTAATGAGATAGTGTTTAGTCAGAGAAGGAGGATTGATCTGAGCCCACCAAACCAGGGTAAGAATTAGCACTCCAAATTCAAGAGCTGTCGAGGTTGGTTATTGACACTCTCAGCACATGCAAACAATTGAAGTATGATGGTAGCACTCCGAGTCTAATATCATGAGGTCTTCTCATTTGTACAAAAGTAATATAAAGTCTAAGATATTTATTCACTGAGTGATGTTTCCCAAGCATTTACAATAGTATGTAGAACAAGTACAAACTCAGTAACTATTGTTAAATGAAGGAATATATGCATTATAGCTGTGTGTAATTTTTGTAAAAGTCTATGTTCATCCCTATTAGTTATCTCTTTTTCTCATGCATACACATGCACAAAACCCACAAACTCCAATTTTCAGAGAAAGCATAGTATAATCCTATGAAAAGGAGGAGAAGCATTTTTGTGTTTTATATTTTAGAAGACCATTTCTTTTAATGATGGATTCCATGTACGCATTATCATGCAACATAGAGCTATTTCTTCCTAACCAAATTTTAAGTAAAAAAAAAAATCTCTCTTTTAAGAAATGGCTTTGGAAAAAAGTAAAACATCTTGCTAGGCTTATGATACAGTCCTTTTTCAAAAAGTGACCTGCCCAGAATTATGAATTTTACCCCTGCTTTACTGTTTTATAATCCCTGAACACAGAGATTTTACTGTTTTTAATTTTGAAAGGTAAGCATAAGGTATTAAATAGGATAGACATTCCATTTCCTTAAATATGACCAAACATTATTGTTGCCTAAGTTGTGAGTAACTACATGTTCATGTTATTCTAGATTATATACATGGATAAAGGAGCCAAAAAAAATTATGTTTTTTGGAACATTTGTCTTTCTTTTATGAATATCAGTGTGTCTGTGTACTTGTGATTTAGTTGCTTTTCTATGAAACTTGGTGATACTTAACAATTTCATAACTATCATAAACAAAGTATAATAACCCCTTAATAATTATACTATATGTTATAGCTACTTAAGTAAATAAAATATCCATAGTGTACCTAATAATAATTTTTCTACACAATACTTTGAGTTTATTGTTTTAGAATATCTCACAAGAACTTTATTTAGCATGAGATTGAGAATTTCTGACTGACAACAAACATCTCCATAATTTAATATTTTCTTCTTTCTTATAGAAATTATTTAAGAATCTTTTATGAAAATACAATTAAATATCAAGGGCTTTATTAAACCAGTCATTTATTTTTCTCTGCGAGTTTGAAGAGTTGCAGAAAATGTGAATTCACATTTCTGAAAATCTATAGAAAAATGTAAGAGATAATATCAGTACCCTCTGTTCAAGTGCTGGATCATTTTCCCATGAATTTAGAGTGAAGACATCTGGTTTTGATTTTAATTTCAAATATTTTAGGTTAATTTACACTTCATTACATTAGACTACGTTAAGCTAAGAAGCTTTATAAAATTTAATTAACACAGTCATTGCTCTTGACAAACTTATGTACTGAGATGATTTAGTGTGCTGTGTTTTGGTTGTGTCTTCTTAATTTGTGTTCAGATCTCTGCTGTCGGTTAACTTTGTTCATTAGAAAAGTGATACAAAAGAATAGGACCTAAGTTTTCCACATATGGACTGATTTGCCTTATGTAATTCTATAGCTCCAAACCACAACTCAACCATAGTCAGCAATGACAACAACTAACCAATCAACTAATAGAGGCTTACTCAAGACCTACTACTACATGCCAGAATTGAGGAAGCTTCCATGGGTATGAACACAAAACACTTCTTAATTAATCCATGCTAGAGGGAACAAATAGGGAGAAAGGGCAAGCAAGAGAGGATTTTCTAGGATTAATACTTCACTACAACCAGAAAAAAGTTCAAATCAATGGGTCAGAAATGTCCTTTTTATTGTATGACAGCTCATTATCTTTTATAGGTAATTATCACCATGTGGTAAACATCTGCACTTTATAATGATTAGCATTAAGAGAAGCAGAGCACTGGAAATTGTCCAGAGAACTGGAATGGGTAGGCAACACACTTTGGACTACTTTGGTTCAATTAGGAGATTTTCCTATTCCATCCCTATTCTGTTTCCTCTATAATAGGCCAGAACTGTTGCACAGCTATAATCTTAGATGGTGACAATTTCATTAATCTTTACTCTTGCTGTTGTCATCTACTCTACATTTTTGAAAAATATTAATAGTGATGATAGAAAAAAAAAAAAAAACCTAAGAACCTCTCTCTCTTTCTCTCTCTCTTTCTCATAAGAAATCACCTTTCCCCATCTGAAACAAATTAACTCCTGGGGAGGAGAGATATTCCAAGAGCTTTCACATAGTCGTTTCCAAGGAAACAGCTTCTATTGTCCACATGTGTCCTGCAGCTCAGACAGTAGATGGCTTTGTATCATCAGACATGTGTCCAGAGAAACCAGCTAGTTTACATACACTTTGAGACTGTTAAAATCAAACTAATGATCCCACTGTAATCTGCATTGGANTCTCTCTTTCTCATAAGAAATCACCTTTCCCCATCTGAAACAAATTAACTCCTGGGGAGGAGAGATATTCCAAGAGCTTTCACATAGTCGTTTCCAAGGAAACAGCTTCTATTGTCCACATGTGTCCTGCAGCTCAGACAGTAGATGGCTTTGTATCATCAGACATGTGTCCAGAGAAACCAGCTAGTTTACATACACTTTGAGACTGTTAAAATCAAACTAATGATCCCACTGTAATCTGCATTGGATTTCTTTCTCTCTCCTTCCTTCCTTCCTTCCTTCCTTTCTTTCTTTCTTTCTTTCTTTCCTTCCTTCCTTCCTTCCTTCCTTCCTTTCTTTCTTTCTTTCTTTCTTTCTTTCTTTCTTTCTTTCTTTCTTTCTTTCTTTCTTTTTCTTTTCTTTCTTTCTTTCTTTTTTTGTCCGAATATAGTATATATGGGGTTGTGGCAAATGGCATGGGTTGAGTTTTCAAATACTATTTACTATGTTGTGTATAATCATAAAATGGCTTCACTAAAGGTACCGCCTCAGTGAACATCCTTCAGTATTGTGGAGCCCTCTACTGGGAAGCTCTGTGTATCAAACTCAGAAAAAAATGTGTTTTGTTTTCGAAGATGCACCAGTTTCAACTTTTGTATTAGTAAATATTATTTAACTATTCCTTTTGAATTTATATTTATTTCAACAGTTTAATGCTACTTTATCAAAGTGGTTTCTCTTAAATTCTTTACTGTTATTTTTTTCTTTTTGGTTAAAACAGTGTTCTTAAAAATACTTGATATAAACTCCAGGTTGATATAAATCATTACTCTAACTTAATCTTTTAATTTGAAGAATGGAATAAGTAGGCTTTTTTTTTTTTTTTTTCCTGGGAAAGCCTCAATATCAAGCCAAATTCAAACTGGTTGTTATTAGTTTTTTTGTCACACTTTTAAAACCTCATATCGATATCATACATTAAAATATATTAAAAGAATAAGAAGAAAAGATAATCACTTTTTAAATATGACATAATGAAGCTACAAGTGTTATAAGATCTGAATTGCACAGCCTTGGGTGAAAGAAATTACAATATTCACTATGCAAAGAACAGTACCAAGGGAAAGTTTGAAATTCAGTGTAAAGATTAAAGTCAAATAAAGAATTTTTTTTTTTTTTTACTGTGAAAAGTTTTAAAAGATAAGGTTTTATTTTGGGAAATGTCTCAGTAGGGATGTTTATCATAGATTGTCCTGTACTAACTATGTAGTCAAAATTAACTGGAATGACATTTGATATGTCCAATACAAACAAAATTATGTTTCTATAACAATACAGGAATATGAATTACTGCTCCTTGTAATGTGTGATTTCTATGTCTCTAAGTTAAAATTAACCTAAGTATCCACCTGAAGAGTTGTGGAACACAGGAAGCACTCTAAACATTTTATCATGTTCAGGAGATATTCTACTGACTTTGAGACGGTACCGCCTGATAAGTCCAAATGGATCCATCACTGAGAGAAGCAATGGTAAGATATAACCCCTCTACGTTTACCAAGAAACATTAAAGTAGAGTGTTCATATAATTCATTGTCCAAATCAGGACACCTTTTGTTGGGGGTAGAGGGTCAGGTCTTACTATGTTGCCCAGGCTGGTCTCAAACTCCTGGGACCAAGTGATCTGACCACCTCAGTCTCCTGAGTAGCTGGGATTACAGGCACGCACTACCGTTCTGGTTCCAAATCATGACACCTGTGAAAGTAAAAGATATTCGAGTTTGCAAAAGCAATATCAAAAATCAAAACTGTCTTGGGGAACCTGGGACCTATAGTCACTCAATATGTGACTCCATATATGTCTGCTGCATGGAGGCAGTTATTTAGCATGGAATAAATATGCCTAAAAGAAATATTGTGAATAATATTTTCCTAGGTCTTACTGTATTTTTCTTTTTCTTATTGATTGATTTTTTTTTTTTTGCATTAAACTGTTCCTATTCAAGCAAGATAGCTAAGGGCATCACAGTTTGAGACCTGCTATACTAATGGTCTGTAATAGTTCTGCTTACAGTTATATAGTAGTAGTGTTTACCCAAAGTATCCTTCATCAGTTGGAATAGTATATTGAAGTCAGACAGACTGTGTTTGAATCCTACCTCCGTGATTTAGTGTTTGGCATGTAAGCCTAATTTTCCACATCTGTAAAATGAGATACTATAATTCCTGTGTTTAAAAATTTGTTATGTAGGATTTAATGACATATACAGGATTTAATTATATATATATAAATAATTTATATCTATACAAAATGAAATGCTGTATACATCACATGGGCTCCATATATGAAAGTTGTTATTATTCATTAATAAAAGGAATTTTTGTTCATTCAGCATTTTTAAAAATATTCTATATGCATGCTTTGACTTTTTCCCTTGTGACTCTGAAGTTTGTATTATTTATTTATATTTTACAAGTGAAGGTACTAATGGTCACAGAGATTATGTGATTTAATTAACCTTGGTTTTTTTTTTTTTTTTTT
>NW_016803492.1:1161578-1211616 GCF_001698545.2 Rhinopithecus bieti | reverse complement strand
GTTTTTTTTTTTTTTTTTTTTTGGACATGGTCACTTACTTTAATAACAATACATATACCACATTATCACCATGGAATGTAAATTCAGGTTAGACAAGAGAATTTCACAAGTGTAATAGCATTCTGTAGTGTATAAAAGTTTGTGTATACTATCTGGCCAAACCAGCATTCTCACAAATCAATTCCATTATAGGTAATTTGTTTAGTTTAATGTTTACAATTCTTATGGAGAAAATAAGCAATGCATACATTTAAAAAGTGTTCATTTACCTTTGCATGAGCAGTTAAAATACATATTTCTATTTCAAGATGACATTTAAAAATTATTATAACAGCAGTAAAAATATAATTCTGCAATTACAAAAGAACTAAACTAGAATCCATAAGTTATTATCATGTTTACAATTACTATTCTTTAATAAATACTACTAGTATGCAGCTCTATTATAAGCTTTTTAGATTTGATTTAAACACACGCATATATACTTTCAGTTGTGGGAGGCTTTACAGGTTCTATTCTATGCACTTTCTTTTTTTTTTTTTTTTTTTTTTTTTTTTTTTTTTTTTTTTTGAGACGGAGTTTCGCTCTGTCCACCAGGCTGGAGTGCAGTGGCACGATCTCGGCTCACTGCGAGCGCCGCCTCCTGGGTTCACACCATTCTCCTGCCTCAGCCTCCCGAGTGGCTGGGACTACAGGCGGCCGCCACCACGCCCGGCTAATTTTTTGTATTTTAGTAGAGACGGGGTTTCACCGTGGTCTCGATCTCCTGACCTTGTGATCCGCCCGCCTCGGCCTCCCAAAGTGCTGGGATTACAGGCGTGAGCCACCGCGCCCGGCCTTCTATGCACTTTTTTGACAGAGTTCTAAAAGAGCCAGTCAGTCCAAAAGACAGGTAGAAAAAAAGTTAAATTAACTGGGCAAATAGGACTCTTATATAACATCCAAAACATGCAAGATTCTGCAACAAACTGGGAGTATTTCAGGGTTAGCCCGCTATCTTCTTTGGAAATAATTTCATCTTAACAGTTTAAGAAGGTGGACATTTCAACACTATCAAGTGTATTTAGGTGACAGGTTTCTTTTGTGTTAACTTGACTCCCCTCAATGACCTAGTTTGTAAACTAGTCACTAGTAATTCGGTCACCAGGAAAATGAAGCCTGCAAGAAAGGATGTCAGTATTCAAAATGCCTTGTTATCATCTGAACCCATTCAAATAGTTCATTTTCAACATTAGTATGTAAGTTCAGTAATGAGATGTCTAACTAAAGCAAGCTCCTCCAACAAGACCAAGACAGCTTCTTTTCTTCTTAGGCTTAGGTTTTGCCCAGAATTCTCAAAAACATGGACTAGCCCATATCAGCAGTCATTGCTCCTACAAGAAAGCCTTGGGCTACCACACACATATGGACGAAAGGAAGGGACATTTTAGTATTTCCTCTACTCTTCAATTTGTATAATCCCTATGCAACAATTGCTGCAAAATCTGCCATTCCAATGGGGATGAATGATGGTTCTTTAGCTTTTATAATAAGATTGGATCTCTGATCTTCATCATATGAAGAAAGGAAAGCATCTGTGTCTGTTTACAGCGATTGCTTGAAGAATCTCCCTAGAGTGACCAACCCCCTCACAAAATTTCTGATCCCTGGGACTATATTATTGAATGTGAAAATTATTGGGAGATATTTATAAAAAGTAGGCTGGGAAAGGTGTCAACTCATTTGGCCAGATGCACAGCTAGGCTAGAATTACTTCAAAAGTGTATGAATATTTAAACTCATCGGAGAAGAAAAGAATCCAGTCTTTCTTTTTAGAAGAGTGTGAAGTTGTCTAAAATAGTTAATTCTGTTGATTATGGTCTTGAACTAGTGTTAGAATTCCTCACCCTACTCCTTACCCTTAATTTATGTAACACCTGTTCACCAAAACCTTCTGTGAAATGCTGAGAAAGTCTTCAGCCTGAGGGTTTTAAGGTACAGTTGTGGCACATCTTGTTTTGGCACTTGAATTTGGTGAGAGAATGACCTGATGAATCTTTTGTGCTTGATATTGTAATTTTCCGCTGTTAGCCAAAATGTAAGTACTTCTAGTCTGCCTTTCACTTCCATAATTAAGTTGCCAAACTTGACATCATTTTTTTAATTTCCTAACCTAGATCTTTCTGTATACATAGTGGTTAAGAGTATGCTTAGGTAGGTATCAGATTTTCTGGCTTTAACTCTTCTTACCTGTATAAGCTTGGGCAAGTTATTTAACTCTTCGATGCCCTGTTCTCTTATCTGTAAAACAGGCAAAATAGTATTACCTCAAGATAATATTACATAGCTTATGACAATTAGAAATGAGATATCATCACATGTAAGATGCTTGGAAGTGTCTAGATTAGAGGAAGAATCCAAAATATTAATTTTTATTATTCTTGACACTCCTTTTACCTCCTAACAATTATATTACACACACACACGCACGCGCACGCGCGCGCACACACACACACACACACACATATATCTATATCCTTTTGGACCACTTATCCCCGAGTTCTAAAAATGTTCAGTGCCACAATCATACTCAGTAGAAAACCTTGCCTCCCAACCCAATAATCAAATGGAGGCTATCTAACAGAAATATTTTCAACTCTTGTCCCTCTCACTAACAAACTCGTCTGCATTGTAATAAATTATTTAAGACAAGGATGGGGATTTTGGATATTTACCTGAAGGGATGGATGTTTGTTGCTGAAACTCTATCACATACCTCTTAGTGTTTCTCTGATCATAGATGAGTGTATCAGTACACCAACTCAAGTTGGGCTAATTAGATGATCTCTTCTGAGAATTTGAAATTTGTTTTTAGAGACTTTAGGTGGTCTCTGATGGTTGTTTGAACTGCTCTACGTAGACTCAGGAATCATGTGCACATAAAAAAGCGGGGTATGTGGCATTGAAGCAGAGCTACCAAGGGAAGCAGAAATGAGAGACCCACAGCCCTAGAGAGTGGGATTTTGAATCTTCAAGTGTTTCTGGCTCCTATTTCCAGTCCCCAGTGAGGTGTGTTTCCTGCTCTGAGGTCCGAGGAGATACCTGTAAACATTATATTCTCTCTTTTTGCATAAACTGGTTCAACTGGGCTGCTCATAAATGTAACCAAAAAACTTCTATTTAAGCAAGTGTTCACACCCATTTATCCTTCTTCTCTACAATTTCTATGGAATGGTCTCTCTTCTACCACAGGAGAGTCCCTCCATGTTTGCTCTGAATACCCTCCCTTCTTGCATTCTTTGAGACCTTATACTATTGGTCATCAGTACTCTCTCCCATCTCCCTCACCTGCATCTTGGAATATAAACATCCTTGCACTGCTGGCACCTTGGAAAACAATAATACATCGTTCTTGGAACCTTCTCTCATGCATTGCCAAATCATCACAATTACACGAAAAAAACCCTTTCTCCATCCATTGCTAAACTTCTAAGAAAAGCAGTCTAACCTCAGAATCCAATTATTTATCTTCTATTTATGGTTTGCCACTTCAATTTTCTTTCTGTGCTCAATGCCCTCCATTGATAATGCCTTAACATTTTCTGATACATTACAGCATTTGACATAGTTAGCTCCCTCTTTTCTTTTGAAACTAGCTCTTTCCTTCATTTCTGACATGCTATACTCTATACTATACACATTCTTGTTTGTGAAATCAATACTCATCTTGGTGATACAGAATTGCACACGTACAGCCCAGATCTCTCTCTTCTAAGTTCTAGTCACATACATAGATACACACATGCATACATATGTGCACATACATGTAAACATATATGCACACATTTATGCATGTATTTAAATATATGCATACATATAAATTGTATGTTTTGTGTGAACGTACACACACATATCTTTCCTCTTAACATTTTCTTCAGGTACCTCAAACTCCACATTGCCCAACGTGTTATTCATCATGTTCATCAAACAACCCTCTAGTCCTCCAGCGTTTTCTAGCACCTCACCACATCACACTGCAATCCACCCAATCACCCAAGACAAGAATCTCATCCATGAGTTTGGGATTACTGCAAAATCTTCTCCCTGTCTCTAATGTAATTCTCCTCAAGCCCAGAATTTAAACTATTGGCAGAGTGATTTTTCCAAATGTACATTTAGTCACCTGTGCCCATGTCTACTGCTAACAGTGGGAACTTGGAAGAAGAGTATACTTGGGGACTCACCTATTATATATATAAATATTTGAAAGTGATATGATAAATACATGTAACAAACTGACATATAGAATCAATTATCTCCTCCTACCTTAATATATTTTCATACCAATAAAGTCATAATATATTGCAAAGCTATGTTTTAAGTAACTAATGTTTGGCAAAGTATCAAAGATAAATGAATGAATTATTATTGCCCATATCTAGATTTTCAGATGTTGGGATGATAATATTTGCATATGTCTACTTCAGTAACATATATATATTCAGTAATAAATATTTTACTCTATATAATTCAATATATATTCAATTATATATTACTATATATGATTCAGTAATTATTTTATTTTTTCAATAAAATTTATGTTAGGACTTCATTATAAAAAATTGTAAATTATATCGTTAATATCAATATTTTCTTGTAATTAATCTATGCTCTGTTGAAAACAACACCAAATTAGCAAGTCTTCTTTGAATTGCTGTACCTCTTGAATAGCTTTTTATTGATAGCAATTTGGAGAAACCTTTCTCTGCTGAGGCAGTAGCACTTGGAATTGTGAATAAAATTCTTAAATAAATACTTAAATCAGAAATAAATATTTTATATTTAAACTTTGAAGTAGGGTCACACATAATAAATTATTATGATTGCAGTAAATATTATAAAACATTTTAATGTCATTATTATATAAAGTCACTATTAATCACATCACATTTTTTGCCTTCTCTTAAGGTAACATTTCAATTCACACATTAAGCTAAAGACTTGGTGTCACACTTACACTTTTTAATGGTGTATCATGTTTACTTCTTAAATAATTTTATGAGTTATAATTGTTTGATATATATTTGCCCAGGCTGATCTTGAACTCCTGGCTTCAAGTGATCCTTCTGCTGTGCCCTCCCAAAGCGTTGAGATTACAGGGGTGGGCCACCACAGCCAGCTTATAAATTATTGAAAAATGCAAAATAATCCTCAGTTGCCATATGTAAGTATTGTGTATACCATATTATTTCATGAGTGCTTCCATATCTTGAACTGAAATACAATGAGAAGCAAGAAAGTGGTTGCTTGACACTACTGGAAAGCAATCAAATGATTTCAAGTAGCTATTCTATTTTTGATGTCTAAAGGGAAAGATTTGACAAGTTGCAAAAATTTGCCTTTTTCTCTCATTTAAGTATTTTTGCAGGTCAAATTCTGCACATACTGCAAAGTAGTGTTTGTCTACAATATATCCAGTGACACAACCTTATGAGCCTCTATGGCTTTTGGATGCAGCCGCCTTTTGGTTCAAGAATGTGTACGGAAAATATGTGTAGAAACATTTCTCTGGAGCCTGAATGGGTTTGTTCACAAGAGCATATGTTTAGGATTATGGGTCACACTGTGCCAGCACTGAGAGTCAGATAGCCAGTGACAGAGGTTAGGTCAACCAGCCGTTCTGATTTGCCTAGGACTAAGGGACAGGCATTCCTGGGATGTAGGATTTTCAGTGCCAAAGCCAGGAAAGTTCCAGGCAAACTGAAATTATTGCACCAGGAGTCCACATGTCTTTCAATAAAATTTGTGTATATGTTTGTAAGATGCATAGTTCCAAGTCAGTGGTCCCTTTTGCCCATGTCTCACGGTGATACTATGTCATTCATTTGCTTACACTACTTTAATCTTCCCTCGATGATGTAATAAAAATATCCAAACAGCTAAAACACTAGATAGCATGAAAAAAATACTAAGAACAATGCCTAATATAGCAAATTTTAAGTAAATGGTAGTCATTATTATCCTACCTATAGTTAAAATCCCACTAATAGTTAAAATCCTACCAATAGTTTATCTTCATAACACACAGGGGTGAGAAATACATGTTTTGAATGGCCCAGGAGGAGTTTCTGCTCTGTGTGAGATTTACAAATTAAAATGGAATAGGGACTGGAGAATTAGTCTGACTTTAAAATTTTACTTCAGAGCTTCCAGTGATCAGGCTTTGGTTTCCAGAGGATCTGAAAGTATAAATTAGGATTCTCTAAATGATGAGATCCAGGTATTTTCACTTGAAATTTGGAGCATAATTTTAGGGAATTCAGAAACAGTTGTCAGAGGAGTGCATAGCTGTCATTTAAAGCATACATTCTGTAAGTCAGGAACTTAGACTTCAATTTGTGAGGATAAGGAGCCAGTTTTAGGGAGGAGGGTGGAGAAATAAAAGCAGAGAAGAAAGTTGCACTAACATTCACAAATGTTGATTTTCTACTTCATGCCAGAAACTTTGCTAGGGTTGGACTTTGATCAGACTTCTGGAGCTGAATGAAAACTGTACTACACTCAAAAGAGGTTCAGAGTTGGTGGTGCTGTGACTTGAAGTGCACACACCTATCTTTTCTAACTATCTCATTTGCACAGAGGTAGACAAACTGAGCGGTGTGAGAGTACAACAGATGTCTGTCAGTTACTGGATTTGGGGAGTAAGAATCAGCCCTTGGCAGCCAGGTGCGGTGGCTCACGCTTGTAATCTCAGCAGTGTGGGAGGCCGAGGTGGGCTGATCAAGAGGTCAGGAGATCAAGACAATCCTGGCTAACATGGTGAAACTCCATCTCTACTAAAAAGACAAAAAATTAGCAAGGTGTGGTGGCACATGCCTGTAGTTCCAGCTACTCGGGAGGCTGAGGCAGGAGAATGGCTTGAATCCAGGAGGTGGAGATTGCAGTGAGCCAACACTGCACTCCAGTCTGGAGGCAACAGAGCGAGACTCCTTGTCTCAAAAAAAAAAAAAAAAAAAAAAAAAAGAATCTGTCTGGCTTTTGCTGTCTGCCTCGGCCACGATTGTCTCTTATATTGTACTGAGCTAAGGATAAGGTGGAAGAGCATCAGTGCACCTCGATGTATAGAGCAGAGGCTTTTAAAGTAACTGCATTAGAACTCCAATCTGGGTCTGAATTTTGAATCTTGTGCTTCTACCATTTTAAAACATACCAGGCATCATCACTGAATGAAATAAATTTGTTCCGGATAGTAGAATTAAACTGTGTTTCCACTAAACCCTTTTCCAACAGTTTTTATTATAAATTTGGTGACATGATTCTACCAGCGGAGAAAGTGGACTATTTCAACATGAACATGTCAAAACAGAATGTAAACAGTTATTTCATTTTAGCCCTACGAAATCCCTGTAAGATAGGGCAGGGAACTATGTATTATTGCCTTTATGTTTCCTGTGTAGAAAGGAAAATGAAGCACACTGGGGTCAATTAATTTGTCAAAGGTCACCTAGCAAGTTGGTGAGACTACCATTCTTCCAATATGCTTTCCACCAGACCATGTTAGACGTTAAAGGTCATGGATACACACTTGTTTCCAAGTCTGCATTGCATTTTGGAGTGCAAGACCAGGTGACTAATGGAGAAATAGTGTTTGGATACTATGTTGTTGAGCTTGGAAGAAACAGCCCTATTTAAGCCAATGACTGAAACTGAGGGAATAACCTGATGGAAGGCTTAATGTTCCACAGCCAAGTGCTGCCTGCCTGTGTCAAGATACATGCAGTTTTACTTCAGCAGTAAAGAGGGAAACATCTGTTACAATGGAGCTCTTCCAGTGCAGGGGAGATGAGAGAAAAGTTGATTATAACATCCACCTAATTTCATAAAAATGCACTATCGAACAAGAACAATTTGCTGGATTATAAAAGCTGCTGGATTAACCAGGTGGCCTTGTTGGATGCAAATCTTGCTTTCCACTTTGCACAGTAGATACTTAAATGTCAACAGATGAGTCCTCCAAGTCCCTTTCAGTTCTGCACTTTCTGGAAATGTTTAATTAGCTCTGTTGACACCCATCAGTCAACTTACAAAGTTGAAACTTCAAATATAGTAAGCTTACAAGAGGATATTTTATATCTATTTGTGTATATATATTTACATACCCTTATAAGGAATGATAATGGATACATCCTTTCTATTTTTCCATTTTAATCCAAGTCCATTTTACTAGTCTATTTGCTTAGATCAGCAGGTAAACTTCTTTTAGGAGAACATCTTTGTTGATTAACCCAAGGACCCTAAATAATTGATCTATGTAAAGTGGTAGAGGTCTTGTGACTGCCACCCATTTCTTTCCCTGCTTGACGTCCTATTGCTCACCCACGCCTGCTCCCCTGTTTTCCTCATGAGGCCAGGATAGTGAGGACTATGTCTGCACTAATTTAGTATGTGAGTTTTGCTACATCCTTCCTCACAACATGATGTTTAATATTGTGATGAGGCCTGGACTGTTCATGTCCCAGTGTCAGAGTGTGGCACCAGAGCTCCAGTAAAGATTAAGTAAAATGAATCTCCAGCTTCTTCTGAATTAGATCTTCATGGTTACTTTTGGTTCATAAGTTTCAAATAAAATTCGATGACATCTCAGATTTTTTTTAAAAAGTTCATTTCCACATTAAGAAAATGGAGTTCAAACACAAACAGAAATTACTTCTATGTTTTCATATCATTATCCACCTCCATTTTCATAGAGATTGAGAGAATGTTTATGGATCCATTAGTATTTGTGGTCTAACCTGGTAAATTAGACTTTTTATGGAAACTGAAGTCAACTAGTACAATTCATGGAAATGGATTCTGTGTGTACATGAGAAGAAAATTATATTAGATGAAAACATTTTCATGAGTGTTTATAGATGATAATGTTAAAGACAGGCATATCATTATAGACACTAATATTTCTATAGATTAATCTTATAAGACGTTTTTGCTCTCATCAAAATGATGAAATAACTTTTACTATCATCACTTTATAGATGAGAGAACAAAAAAGTGAACTGATTTGCCATAAATTAGCAGCTATTGAAAGTGAACAAACTGAGACTTGTGCTCAGACATACTGATACTATGTCTCATATGCTTTCCATTACACTACACATTGATTCTTACATCTCTACTCTCAGCTACACAGGATATGTCCATAATGTGTGTTATTGGTGATATAATTTCTTCCAGGAGACAGACACCCAAAATAATGGTTTAAAAGACTGGAATTGTTTTCTCCCTTACCTAAAAGTCCAGTCCCCACTGGTATCAAAGTTCTGCTTCACAGAGCTGTCAGTGGTCCTCATTTCTCTTTTGCTGTTTCACCACTCTTCCATTCCTGAGTGTTGCTCTTAGCTGCATGTCCAAAATGGATTGCCAAAATTTCTGCATTCTAGCTAGCATGGAGAAGAAGGATGAATGGGAAGACACACTCCTTTCCTTTAATGTCACTTTGTGGAAATTTCACTCATCAGTTCTTCTCACATTCCACTGGCCACAACTTAGTTACATGGCCACACCTGACTGCAAGACAGGACTAGAAATATGGCCTTCCTCTAGGCACCACATGCCACGGTCAGTAATAAGTTAACAGAAGAAGAAGGAAGAAGGGATGCAGTCTCTGTTACATAATGGGAGATAATTTTAGATTCTTTGAATGCTGCCTTCAGAGTCCTCATTTTGTGTTTAATACTTTTTCCACTAAAAGCTCTTAAAACAAAGAAAGGAAATAAGATTTGCAAATTATATTTAAGAATTAAGTTATTTTAGGCAATGATTTTAACCAGGCTATTTGTGGTCCCTTGGAGCTTAATAGGTTGTTACCTGTATGTCGCATGAGTTTAATGAATTGAGAGTTATTCACAATATCTATTTTAACTTTTTATACAGTGTCTAATTGAAACTTATGTGTATTTAAAATTTAAACAAATAATTTTAGTTCTTCTAAAAGTATGTATGTGAAAAAGACCAAACATGATAATGGCCATTTTGTAGTCTACAAGTATGTCATTAAACTAGTGTCAGAGAACTTAGTGAAGTGAAGAAGGCTCTTTGTTATTTAATTTGAATATCTAAATAGGTTATACTCTTGGAATATCTCTCAACCATCAGGAAATGTTTATGGTTGGAAAGGAATGCCTTGTTAATGGGCCATAACCAGGTTAACTGGACATGGATTCTTTCCGGATTCCTACATTTTTATTTTCAGTGAAAATAGAAAGAGGCATCTTAATGCCAAATAGTAAGACATTTTGCATTCCTCCATTTAAAATTTGTCTTCACATGAGATTAGTTAGAAAATAGATTGAATTGTCAGGGAACGCATTCTGCTGAACCACATTTTTCTGTTTGTCATTTATAGCACTAGTTAGCTTTCTGTGCATATGTATTTTGCGTTGGTGTCAGTCCAATATCTTCCTTCTAAGCATCACCTTACCATCTAACAAAAGTTTTCTGGCATAGGCCATGAGCAAGGGTCTGAGTGAATACGTTTCTTTGAGTTCCAGATTGATGTTAAGATTTAAATCAAACTTCTCTTCCAGCTTTTTCCTCTTACAAGTTAGCAGTTATCACAGTTGCATTAGAATGTATATTATGCAATTTCCTTGAATAATTCTTACTTTTTCCTAATACATTTGGTTAATTCTTTACAGTGGGCTAATATTGGGTATAATTATTACATAGACTAAAAACTGTAAAGTGGATGCAGACATCATTTGATCTGTAAATCAGACTTTGAATTTAAGGGGATATTATTGGAATGTTTTATTTGAATATAAGTGTATTTGAGGCCAAATATTCTTTTTTAAGCTCACTAGATTTCTAGAATAGCCAGAATTAGAGAGAAGGGTAGCTTGTCTTGGCCTGATCTCTAGTTGAATAGAACAGGGAGAAGATGAAGAAGAAAACAAAACTGTAAGAGAGCCAGGTTTCTAGAATCTTCGGAATTTGTGTTTCCAGAATTGTCTAGTTACAGTCTTAGCCACTATGCAAATGTCTATATGCTTGCACACACAAATATTTAAATGTAAACAGGAAACTAAAACCACTATTTCCCCCCATAGTCTATTCTCAATGCAGCTGCAGAGGGTCAGTTTTAAACTTATGTCATTTGTCTCTTCAGAACTCTGCAACAAGCCTGGTTCCACCAGACAAAAAGCAAACTTCTTTAAAATGTCCTAAGAGCTCTCTCTCCCTCTGCCCCACATGCACCCGTCTGCCTCTGGACTTTATCTCCTATTCTTTTCCCCTTCAACAACTCAACTCCAGCCACACTCATCACTTTGCCACTACTCGAACACACCAGGCACTCTTCCATTTTTAGAACCTTGTTTTAGCTATTCTTGGCCAAAAAGACCTTTCCTCCAGATGTATCTGCTTATTTTATTTTGACTTTTCATCCCCTTCTTGAAGTTTCTGCTCAACTATAACCTTTACACAACGTGGGCTTCCCTGACCACCTATTTAATTTACTCCTGACCTCGTCTTCTGACAGCCTCCTTACGTTACCTTTGTCTTTTTAAATAGTATTTGCCATCTTGTAAAATACTATAGAATTCATCTATTTATTATGTTAATTGTTTATTATCTGTTCCTTTCTACAATGTAAGCTCCATGAGGATGAGAATCTTTAGCTTATCTACTATCCATCACAAAGGACTTACACAGTGCCTGACACATGGTGGGTACTCAATACAAATGATGAATGCTCAGTGTCAACCTCCTACTCCTAAATACTCAGCTCAGTCTCTCTGTTTTTTTCTTTTCTGTCTGTTTGTCTCTTTCTCTCTCATACACACATACATTCACATACACATTAACTCAAAAGCATAGTAGCTCATTTATTCAATATCTCAGATCCTGATTAAACAGATATATAGCTAAAAGTAGTAAGTGGACATTTAGCTCTTTGTGGCCCCTGGTGACGACAGATAGTCTATTGCAGAAAGAAATTAAGAACAACCAAACAAGAAGAAGCAAAAACTACTTATTCAGAGCTTGCTATAGCAAGGGATTTAGCTACCATCACTGGCATTTTAGCAGATTCAAAGGTAAGCAGACAAGTGAGGAACTTCATAGAGGATAAAACGGAAGGTTTCAGATATGCACTGATTGGGCTTTTAGCAGAGAGTAGGTGTAAGCAGGCTAATTAGAAGGCTATATTTGTTAGAAGTACATATTTGGCTTTTTGTGGTTGGGCATAAGTTGAAGTAGGAATAAAACTTGGAGAAGCTTTCATTTATTAAATAAGCTGTAGACATTTTGATCCAATTGTTACTGTTTAGTTTCTTGGATTGTTGTTGGAGATAACAATCTAACTTCCTATAGGTTTGACTTATAAACAGCAGGCTAGCTTTCTGGGCTGGTTAATGTGGATAATGGGTTGATTTCCTGGCTAATTATTGCAGGTTGTGGATGAGAATTCTATTTTGTATATGCTCTGGTCATTGTCCATTTCTATATTTAATCTCTCACTATATACATAACAAATGAACACACAGAGCAGCTTCTAAGGGATGAGTAAGAAGTACAGATCTGTACACCTTTTAATAAAATTAAATTAATCTTCTCTAAATAATCTTTTGTAACAACTATCGTCCCTTCTACAAATTTCCTTGACTTCCAGAATCCCAGGGAATTACTTACAGGATAAACATTACATGAAAATAATAATCTTTTTTTGAGATAAATTCTCATTCCATGGCCCAGGTTGAAGTACAATGGCATGATCATAGCTCACTGAAACCTCAAACTCCTGTGCTCAAGTGATCCTCCCACCTCAGCCTGCCCATTAGCTAGGACTATAGGTGCACACTATTATGCCCAGCTAATTTTTGAATTTGTTGTAGAGATGGGGTCTCACTATGTTGCCCAGGCTGGTGTCAAACTTCTGACCTCAAGTAATCCACACACCTTGGCCTCTCAAGGTGCTGGGACTACAGGTGTGAGCCACTGGACCCAGTAAAAATAATCTCCATGTAGTCCTTTCTGGACCCTACTGAGATGGTTCTCATTTGATTATAAACATTGGGAAGAGTAAACCACTCAGATGTATTGGGGGATGACCTGACATTGCCTCTGTCATCTATTGTTATTTTGCTCCAATCTGACTTCCACACCGCAACTCTCAGTTCATGCTAAATGTGGAGTAAATACAGATCTTATTGAAGTACTGCCTCATTCAGTCACCTCCTTGACTTCTTATGGCTCTGAAGGTAAAGGACAAAACTGTTAAGATGGGCAACAAGACCCTCAAAGGCTTGGCCTTCCCTATCTCCTCAGCTTCTCCTCATCCCCAAACCCTTGTTTTGTGTTCCAATCTGATAATAGTCCCTTGGATTTGGTCATGTTCCCGCTCACCACACAGCTCTTTCTCTCTTCCTAAGGCTTTTCCTCCAGCTCACCTTGCCATCATCTGGAGTAGTTAACTTAGTCTCTTCCTAAGGCTTTTCCTCCAGCTCACCTTGCCATCATCTGGAGTAGTCTCACGTTTTAGATGTCAGCAGACTTCAACTCTTTTGCTAGTTTTATATGTCCCTGTTTATAACCATCATAGCAACATGTATTTGAAACCTAACAGTTATTAGCTTTTATCAAGAATCAAGCAAATAAATGTTCCATCTGTCTTCTCTACTAGACTGAAGCTTTGGAAAGATGAGGACCATTTTATTTTATTTTTATTTATTTACTTTTTTTTTTTTTTGAGATGGAGTCTTGCTCTGTCGCCCAGGCTGGAGTACAGTGGTGCGATCTCTGCTCACTGCAAGCTCTGCCTCCCGGGTTCACACTATTTTCCTGCCTCAGCCTCCAGAGTAGCTGGGACTACAGGTGCCCGCCACCATGCCTGGCTAATTTTTTGTATTTTCAGTAGAGACGGGGTTTCACCTTGTTAGCCAGGATGGTCTTAATCTCCTGACCTCATGATCCTCCTGCCTCAGCCTCCCAAAGTGCTGGGATTACAGGCATGAGTCACTGCGCCCAGCCAAAGGGGACCATTTTATTTTATTTTTTATTTTTTTATTTTTGCCATTTTAGAAGTATTTATTAATTGATTTTAAAATTTATCATCTTTCTTAATGAACAGATTTCTAAAGTCACTTACAATCTGCTTTCTAGCTCCATTTTTCTTCTCTGGAATTTAACAGGAGGTTTCAGATACTACATTAGTAAGGTCCTCTGCAGACGTATTATTTCACGTTTTTTTCTTTTTTTTTTTTTAATTTTATTTTATTATACTTTAAGTTCTAGGGTACATGCGCATAACGTGCAGGTTTGTTACATATGTATACTTGTGCCATGTTGATGTGCTGCACCCATCAACTCGTCAGCACCCATCAATTCATCATTTATGTCAGGTATAACTCCCAATGCAATCCCTTCCCCCTCCCCCTCCCCATGATAGGCCCCGATGTGTGATGTTCCTTTTTCAATCTCAGTGCCTAGCACAGTGTCTGAAATGTAACAAATACTCAATAAATATTTGTTGAAGGAATTATTGAATAAGTGCTAAGAACATAAAAATGAGTGAAGTAAGGTAAGTACTGTGAAGGAGTTCCTGGTCTAGACAGGAGTTAAAATAAATCAGATATAAATAGTACATAATAATCTACAAAATAGTGTAACATAATCATAGCAGAGGGAACAATTAGCTGCAGGAATTTAAGGCTATCTTAAGAAGGTGTTTATTGACTGGAGCTTAGAATAGGATTTTTTAGTTGTTAAGGAAGAAGTGAAAATCAATTACACTCTCTTATCTTTGATCCCTGTAGCATAGGTCTTAAATATAAAACATTTATTTGTAATTTTTGGATCAGCAACTATTCCTGATTCTTTGTAATAATGTTTCTCTGTTCATTGAGCTTGATGATTTATGACTGAGTCATAAACTATATAAAATGTTTTGAAAAGAAATAATGACATTTCTTTTGAAAAGGATTAAGCTGCTATTTCTTTTACTATTCTTAGTGTAAATTACAAAGGGGAAAAGGAAAAACATCTTTCCATAATGCTAATAAATCAAGTTATTCAAAGCTATTCTTTGATGGATAGAGAAATATTGAACTAGGCAAAGTGAGATCCGAAAACTAAGAAAGTTTGGTTATGAAGCAGACCTTTATTCGGAGGTTTTTCTTAGAGCACTCAGTTATCCTTGCTGTTCTCAGTTCAAGAGGAAAAAACAGCAACCTGAAAGTTAAATATAAACTTTCCTTATTTCCAAAATATTTCCTCTTTGAAGAACCATATATTTGAAAGCCAACAGTCTCATGTTCTTAAACAGTCTTGCCTTCTCCAGTGGCAGTATTTGTGACAAAGATTCACTTCCCTCAAATGTTAACTGTTCTGGTAAATATGTCAAGAGCTTTTAGGAATCCAGGAATTTTAGGCAACTCTATACACAAATATAAGTCTTTATCTAACACATCATATCTTCTTTTATATGGTTAGAGCGAATATAATAAAAGAAGATTTGTTTCAGAGGAAAAACAAGAAAAAAAAAGCCCTACCTTCACAACGATGATCTAGTCCTATTTACTGTATATTGACATACCTAAAGACAAATAAAATTTAATGAATTTCTTTTAAATCTTTATTTAAAGATAAATTGTAATATATGCCTAATCATGTCTGAATATTCAGCAATTTTTCCAGTTCTACCTGATTAAATTTCAGCTGGGTCTGAAACACAGAGAGTAGTATTTGCAATCTAACTGGAAAAATTGGGGGGCAGATATTGAAACACGGTTAACTGCACAGAACTGACATTTGAAGGTCTTTCGTAATTTTATATCTCTGATATTATTGTCATGGAAATGGGAGAAGAGATGATGACAATGCCTTTTCAGCAACAGAGCCCAGCAGTGCTCTATCCCATGTGCTAATCAAGAGCTAATACATTGAAAATCTTAAGCCCTGTGGGTTTGTGCTGCTCTTTTAAATTTAATGCTTAGTCAAATATTAACCTTAGCCAGCTTTTGATATGATGATAAATGTCACTTGATTTGTAGGGAGGGAAAAAATCACAAAAATCCTTGCCATTTAATTTCAATATAAATAAGTTTTGACTAGCTATATATTGAACAAAAGACAATAAACTGCAAAAGCTTTGTATAGGGATATATTTTTGAATGGAAGATTAATGCTCTCCATTTTGCTTTTTAGATGTCTCAGAGCCAACATAGGAGGCTGTGTGTGTACTCTTAGTCCCTGTGAAAATGATCTATTGATATATTGTAAGGAAGATTATATATGTCTTCGCATATATCTGTGTATGTATTTACACATTTACACACAAAGAAATAAGATAGATAGATAGATAGATAGATAGATAGATAGATAGATAGATAGATAGATAAACTTGGGCATACATACATATTTATCTATAAAGAGTTTTGTCACATTTATCTTGGCTGTACCAATTGTTGACTGGGTAGTCAGTGGAACAAAGTAGAGCTGTGAATTTTTACACTTCACCATAGCTTCTGTTGTTGACTTGTGGAAAGGTTACTTTCAAAAACATAGCCTTATTCATCCAAACAGGTGCCATTCTTGGTGCTTAATTTCTATGACTTATGTGTATTTGCTGAATATCTGAACTTTTTTTTTTTTTTAAGAAACTCATTGAGTGAGAACATCCACACAGCTGGTTGACTTAAGTTGACTTCCTGCCCATGTCCACAGTCAAATTTTTCTTACAGTTCTTTATGATCATTAGGTGTTACCATAGGGCAATTCTACTTTTATTATTCCTAGCTTGCCATGTCCTACATTAGTACAAAGTTATTGAAATACAATTTTTTTTGCTGTTTTGGTTAATAACTTTCTCCAGTACTCTTCTTGTTAATTTCTCATTTTTTCTTTTCTTCTTTTATGTTTTATAGTGTCCACTATGAAATTAGAGGCAGAGTCAAACTACTGGGGGATAATTTTCTTTTTCTTAGAAATGTATTTGATTTATTACCTTCAAAGAATGATGGGAATAATCAAGAAGAAGACAGGGGAAACTATTTCCTTAGCTGTAATGATATGCTTATTGTGACTCATTAAAACTTTTTTTTGTTATCTGTACATTAAGTATACATTTTACGGTATTCTTTAAAATTAATTTTTAAATCGAAATTAAATGTGCACATCTAAAATGTATCAAAACACAATAGTTTAAAATCAATCATTTTAAAAGGCTTATTATGAAAATATAAGTTCCTGTCCCCCTTCTCTCTCTAATTCCCACTCTGTAGATCATTTTACCTCTTTCAGACTGATGGCATTTGCATGCATCTGAACATTGTGCATATAATCTTGTTCCTTGATTGTTTTTTATTTTAGGCACTATTAATGATAAAAGAAAAGGTTTAACTCATTCACATTCCCTCCTCCATTATACCCCATCTCTAAGTTTTCGTTGCCGTTGTAAGTATCTTTGTACTCAATTCCATAGCTGAGCCATATTTACTTACTCCATATTATGTTCTTTCTTATACAAAATTACATTGTCCCTGGAGTAATGAATGTTTCCTCTTTATTTCTTAATATGCTCAGTTCTATGTAATCATCATCATTTTATCCCCAGATTTCTAGTGTTAAGAGCAAACCAATTCTTGGCACGTTGAAACTTACATTTTTTTGTATGTGTTCAGGGATTTATTTTGTTAACTGCTTTATTAAGACCATTTAAGATACCATACACCTGACTCCTTTAAAATGTATGATTCAAGGACCTTAAGAACATTCATTGTTGTGTGTCCTTCAGCACAATCTATTTTATAACATTTTTACCCCTTCCTCTAAAAAAAACTTCAGCACACTTCCCCCCAGCCCTAGACAACTATTCTATTTTCTATTTATTTAGATCTGGCTATAAACATTTTATCCATATTGAATAATACATGTGGTCCTTTGTGACTGGCTTCCTGTGAGGTGAGTAGTAATGCCTCTACTTTTGTTTCTTATATTAATTTCTGTGTCTTTTCTCTCTTTGTTATTGTATATATTTATGGACAAAATTGTGATATTTGATATATGATATATGTATTTATTGTGAAATGATTCGATCTAGCTAATGGATTAAATCCATTACCTCATCAAGTTATCTTTTTTTGTGTTAAGGACATTTAAAATCTATTCTTGGGGACGGACGTGGTAGCTCAAGCCTGTAATTTCAGCACTTTGGGAGGCCAAGGCGGATGGATCAAGAGGTCAGGAAATCGAGACCATCCTGGTAAGACGGTGAAACCTCGTCTCTACTGAAAATACACACACACACACAATTAGCCGGGCGTGGTGGCGCGTGCCTATAGTCCCAGTTACTCCGGAGGCTGAGGCAGAGGAATCGCTTGAACTCGGGAGGCGGTGATTGCAGTGAGCCAAGATCGTGCTACTGCACTCCAGCCTGGGCAACACAACAAGACTGTGTCTAAAGATATATATATGTACACACTCTTTTAGCAATTTTGAAATATAAAGTACATTATTATCAACTATAGGCATCATGATCTGCAACAGAATCACTATTTTTTTTTCCATCTAGCTGAAACTTTGTACCCTATAACTAGTATCTTTCCTTTCCCCATTCCTGCTTCCTCCAACCTCTGGTAAGAAATATTCTATTCTCTACTTTTAGGCATTTGACTATTTTAGATTCCACACATGAATCAGATCATGCAATATTTGTCTTTCTTTGTCAGGCTTATTTTACTTAGCATATTATTCTCCAGGTTCACCCACATTGTTGCAAACGACAGAGTTTTCTTCTTTTTAAAGAAGAAAACTGTATTGGTTCAGATAAAGGTTTATCATCCTTTTTTTGACCTTATATAAAACGAACTTTTGGCATCACTAGGACTCTATCGTTTTTTCATTCTGTATCTTCCTTTTATCTTGGTCCTAATCTTCATTATTTCCTTCTTTCTGCTAGCTTTGAATTACCTTGCTCTTATTTTTCTAGTTCTTTAAGGTTTATGTTAGGTTATTATTTGAGATCACTTTTTTTTTAAATTGTGTATGTACATAGTAGCTGTAATATTTATGGGGTAAATGAGATATTTAGATACAGGTGTACAATATGTAATAAATACATCAGGGTAAATGGAGTATCCATTATCTCACACATTTACCCTTTCATTGTATTACAAATAATCCATTTAAACTATTTTAGTTATTTTAAATTGTACAAAAATTATTGTTGACGAAGATCGCCCTGCTATGCTTTCAAATAACAGGTCTTATTCATGCTATTTACCTGTATTTTTGTACCCATTAACCATCTCCAATCCTTGCCCCTCAGTACCATTCCTAGCCACTGGTAACAACCATTCTACTCAGTCTCCATGAGTTAAATTGTTTTAACATTTTTAGCTCCCACAAATAAGTGAGGACATGCCAAATTTGTCTTTCTGTGCCCGACTTATTTCACTTAATCATCTCCAGTTCCATCCATGTTGTTGCAAATGACAGGATCTCATTCTCTTATATGACTGAATAGTATGCCATTGTCCTTTTCTACCACTTTTTTTCCTTACCTATTCATCTGTTGATGAACATTTATGTTGTTTCCAAATCTTGGCTATTATGAATAGTGCTGCAATAAACATGAGTGTACATATATCTCTTTGATATATGGATTTTCTTTCTTTTGGGTATGTACCTAGCAGTGAGACTGCTGGATCACATGGTCATTCTATTTTTAGTTTTTTGAGTAATCTTCAAACTGTTCTTCATAGTAGGTATACTAATTTACATTGCCATCAAGAGTGTATGAGGATTCCATTTTCTCTACATTCTCACTAGCATTTCTTATTGACTGTGTTTTAGATAAATGCTGTTTTTTTTTGTTTGTTTGTTTTGTTTTGTTTTGTTTTGTTTTGAGGCGGAGTCTCGCTCTGTCGCCCAGACTGGAGTGCAGTGGCGCAATCTCGGCTCACTGCAAGCTCCGCCTCCCGGGTTCACGCCATTCTCCTGCCTCAGCCTCCCGAGTAGCTGGGACTACAGGCGCCCGCCACCTCGCCCGGCTAGTTTTTTGTATTTTAGTAGAGACGGGGTTTCACCATGTTAGCCAGGATGGTCTCCATCTCCTGACCTCGTGATCCGCCCGTCTCGGCCTCCCAAAGTGCTGGGATTACAGGCTTGAGCCACCGCACCCGGCCGATAAATGCTGTTTTAACTGGGATAAGATTGTAGTTTTGATTTGCATTTATCTGACGATTAGTGATGTTGAACACCTTTTCCTATGCCATTTGCCATTTGTATGTCTTCTTTTGAGAAATATCTATTCAGATCTTTTGTTCATTTTTACAATCATATTATTATATTTATTCCTATTAAGTTGTTTGAGCTACTTATATATTCTGATTATTAATTGCTTGTCAGATGTATAGTTGGCAAATCTTTTCTCCCATTCTGTGGGTTGTCTCCTCATTTTGTTGATTGTTTTCTTTGCTGTGCAGAAGCTTTTTAACTTGATGTGATTCCATTTGTCCATTTTTACATTGCTTGCCTGTGCTTGTGTGATGTTACTCAAGAAACCTTTGCCCAGTCCAATGTGTTGGAGAGATTTCCCAATGTTTTCTTGTAGTAGTTTCATTATTTGAGGTCTTAGATTTAAATATTTAATCCATTTAGATTTGATTTTTGTATGTGGTGAGAGATAGTGGTCTAGTTTCATTCTTCTGCAAATGAATATCTGGTTTTCCCAGCACCATTTATTGAAGAGATTTTTTCCCCAATGTATGTTCTTGATACCTTCGTTGAAAATGAGTTTTTTGTCAATGTATGGACTTATTTCTGGGTTCTTTGTTTTGTTCTATTGGTCTATGTGTCTGTTTTTATGAGAGTACCATGCTGTTTTGGTTATTATAGCTCTGTGGTATAATTGAAGTCAAGTAATGTGATTCCTTAAGTTTTTTTCTTTTTGCTCAGAATACGTGTGGCGATTCTGAGTCTCTTGTGGTTCCATGTAAATTGTGGCATAATTTTTCCTCCTTTCTTTGAAGAATGTCTTTTGTATTATGATAGGGATAACATAGAATCTGTAGCTTACTTTGGATAGAAACAACATTTTAACAATGTTGATTCTTCCAATCCATAAACATGAAATATATTTCCTTTTTCATGTGTCCCCTTGAATTTCTTTCATAAATGTTTTATAGTTTTCACTGTAGAGATGTTTTACCTCTTTGGTTAAGCTTATTTCTAGTTTTTTTTTTTTTTTTTTGTAACTATTATAAATGGAATTATTTTATTGATTTCTTTTTCAGATTGTCCACTGTTGACATAGAAATGCTACTGATTTTTGTATGTCAATTTTGTAGCCTGTAACTTTACTGAATTTATCAAATCCAACAGTTTTTTGGTGGAGTCTTTGAGTTGTTCCAAACATAATACCATATTACCTACAAACAACTTCTTCCCATCCAATAGGGATGCCCTTTATTTCTTTCTCTTGTCTGATTGTTCCAGCTAGGGCTTCCAGTAGTATGCTGAATAACATTGGTGAAAGTGAGTATCCTTGTTTTGTTCCAAATCTTAGGGGAAAGGCCTTCAGTTTTTCCCCATTCAGCATGATACTAGCTTCATGCCTGGCTTTTATTGTATTGAAATATGTTCCTTCCATATCCAATTTTTTGAGGGTTTTAATCATGAAGCAATGTTGAATTTTATCAAATGCTTTTCTAATATCAGTTGAGATGTCATTCATAATTCATAATTCATATGAATTATATTCATTCGTATAATTTTGTCATTCATTCTGTGATATGATGTATTACATTGATTGATTTGCATATCAATGTGTATTCTCCTTTTCTCTATTTTGTGCAAGAGTTTCAATGGAATTGGTATTAGTTCTTTTTTAAAATTTTGTTAAAATTCAGCAATAAAGCCTTAGTCTTAGGCTTTTCTTTGCTGGAAGACTTTTTATTTTTATCTCATTACTCATTTTTGGTCTGTTGAGGTTTTCTATTTCTTTGTGATTCAATCTTCATAGGTTGTATGTGTCTGAAAGTTGATTTATTTATCCTAGGTTTTCTATTTATTGACATATAATTGCTCATAGTAGCCTCTAATGATTCTTCGAATTACTGCAATATCCATTGCAATGTCTCCTTTTTTATCTTTAATTTATTTGGATGTTCTCTCTTTTTTTCTTAGTTGTTGCTAAAGGTTTGTTTTCACAACTAACTTTTTATCCTGTTGATCTTTTGTATTGTTTTCTTTGTGTCAATTTCATTTATTTCTGTTCTGATCTTTATTATTTCTTTTCTTCTACTAATTTTGGGTTTGCTTTGCTCTTGCTTTTCTAGTTCTTTAAAATCTATCATTAGGTTGTTTATTTAAAACTGTTCTTATTTTTTGATGTAGGTGCTTATTGCTATAAACTTTCCTCTTAGTACTGTTTTTGCTGTATCACATAGATTTTGGTATGTTGTATTTCCATTTTCATTTGTTTTGAGACATTTTTCAATTTCCTTCATAATTTCTTCATTGACCCACTGGTCATTCAGGAGCATATTGCTTAACTTACATGTGTTTGTATAGCCTCCAAAGTTCCCCTTTTTATTGATTTTTCATTCTATTTAATTGTGGTCAGAGAAAACACTTGATAGTACTTTACTTTTTTGAATGTTTTAAGACTTGTTTTGTAGTTTAATATATGATCTATCTTCGAGAATGAACCATGTGCTAAGAAGAATATGTATTCTGCAGCCTTTGGGTGAAATGATCTGTAAATGGAGTTCATTTGGTCTATGGTTCCTATTAAGCCCAATGTTTCTTTGTTGATTTTCTGCCTGGATGATCTAACCAATTCTGAAAGTGGGGATATTGAAGTTTCTAGCTATTATTGTATTGGGGTCTATCCCATCCCTCTTTTTAGCTTTAATAGTATTTGCTTTATTTATCTGGGTGCTACAGTGTTGGGTGCATGTATATTTACAATTGTTATATCCTCTTGCTGAATTGACTCCTTCATTATTATATAGCAACCTTCTTTGTCTCATGTAGTTTTTGTCTTGAAATCTATTTTGTCTGATATAAGTATAGCAACTCCTGCCCTTTTTTAGTTTCCATTGACATGGAATATCTCTTTATTGTGGGTCTGTGTGTGTCTTAATAGGTGAAGTGTGTTTCTTGTAGGCACAGATTTTGGGTTTTTGTTTAAATCTATTCAGTTACTTTATGTCTTTTGATTAGCGAGTTTAGTCCATTTATAGTCTATGTTATTATTTGTAAGTAAAGACTTACTTCTGCCATTTTGTTATTTATTTCCAGATTGTTTTGTAGTCTCCTCTTTCTTCTTTACTTCTTCTCTATCTTCCTTTAGTGAAAGTGATTTTACCAAGTGGATGTTTTAACTACATTCTTTTTAATTTTCTGTCTACCTGTTGTATTTTTTTTTTATTTGAGGTTACCACGAGGCTTGAAATAATATTGCATAACTCATTATTTCAAATTGATGAAAACTTAATACTGATTGCATGAACTAACAAAGAAGCAAAAAGAAAACTAAAATAACTCTACACTTTAACTTCATCTTCCTACATTTTAACTTTTTGTTGTTTCTATTTACATCTCATTGTACTGCTTATGTCTTGAAAATTTGTTGTAGTTGTTATTTTTCATATGTTCATTTTTTAGTTTTTCTACTAATGGTATGAGTAGTTTACAAACCACAATAACGGTGTTTTAATATTTTGTGTTTTTCTGTGTACCTACGACTACTAGTGAGTTTTTTACCTTCAGATGACTTCTTTTTGCTCATTAATGTCCTTTTCTTTTAGATTGAAGAACTTTAGCATTTCTTGTAGGACAGGTCTGGTGTTGATGAAATCTTTCAGCTTTAGTTTGTCTGGGAAAGTCTGTATTTCTTATTTATGTTTCAAGGATATTTTCCCTGGATATACTATTCTACAAGAGAGTTATTTTTTTTTCTTTTGCACTTCAAATATGTCATGCCACTTTCTCCCAGCTTGTAGTGTTTTCACTGAGAAGTCTGCTGCCAGATGTATTGGAGCTCCTTTGTATATTATTTGTTCCTTTTCTCTTGCTGCTTTATGGATCCTTTCTTTCTCCTTGACCTTTGGGAGTTTGATTATTACAAGTTTTGAGGTTAAGGGCCGGGTGCGGTGGCTCAAGCCTGTAATCCCACCAGCATTTTGGGAGGCCGAGACGGGCGGATCACGAGGTCAGGAGATCGAGACCATCCTGGCTAACATGGTGAAACCCCGTCTCTACTAAAAAAATACAAAAAACTAGCCGGGTGAGGTGGCGGGCGCCTGTAGTCCCAGCCACCCGGGAGGCTGAGGCAGGAGAATGGCGTGAACCCGGGAGGCGGAGCTTGCAGTGAGCCGAGATCCGGCCACTGCACTCCAGCCTGGGCAACAGAGCAAGACTCTGACTGCAAAAAAAAAAAAAAAGTTTTGAGGTAGTCCTATTTTGGTTAAATCTGCTTATATAACTTTCTTGTACTTGAATATTGATATCTTTTTCTAAGTTTGGAAAGTTTTCTGTTATTATCCCTTTGAATACATTTTCTATTCAGATATCTGTCTCTACTTCCTCTTGAAGGTCGGTAACTCTTAGGCTTGCCCTTTTGAGGCTATTTTCTAGATTTTGTAGACATGCTTTTTTGTTTTATTTTATTTTGTCTCTGCTGTGCATTTTCAAATAGCCTGCTTTTAAGCTAATTCTTTCTCCTGCTTGATCATTTATGCTGTTAAAAGACTATGATGCATTCTTCAGTATGTCAACTGCATTCTGAAGCTCTATAAGTTTTGCTTGATTCTTTTAAATTATTTCAATCTTTTTCTTAACTTTATCTGATAGAATTGTGAATTCCTTCTCTTTGATATCTTGGATTTTGTTGAGCTTTCTCAAAACAGCTCTTCTGAGTTCTCTGAATAAAAGGTCACATATCTCTGTCTCTTTCAGATTGGTCACTGATGCCTTATCTAGATCTCATGGTGAGGCCATGTTTTCCTGGATGGTCTTGATGTTTGTGGATGTTCATCAATGTCAGGGCATTGAAAAGTTAGGTATTTATTGTAGTCTTCATAGTCTGGACTTATTTTTTACCTATCATTCTTACAAAGGCTTTTCAGGTATTTGAAAGGACTTGAGTGTTGTGATCTGAGTTTTTGGTCACTGCGGCCATATTACCTTTAGGGGATACTCCAAGACCAGTAATGCTGGCTCTGGCAGACTTCTAGAGTTACCACCTTGGTGGTCTTAGGTAAGATACAGGAGAATTCCCTGCATTACCAGGCAGAGACACTTGTTCTCTTCCCGTACTTTACCCCAAACAAACAGAGACTCTCTCGCTCTGTGCTGATGTGCCTGGAGTTGTAGTGTGGGTAACACAAGCATCCTTATGGCCACCACCACTGGGACTGTTCTGGGTCAGACCTGAAGCCAGCATAGCACTGGGTCTTACCCAAGGCCCACAGTGACCACTGCTAGGTTACCACCTATGTTCACTCGAGAAATGGCTGAGGGCTCTACAATCAGCAAGTGGTAAATCCATCCAGGCTTATGCTCTTTCCTTCAGGACAGGAAGTTCCCCTGGACCTGGAAAAGTCTGGAGAGGCCATCTGGAAGCCAGGGCCTTGAGTTAGGAGCCTTAGAAATCCACCTGGTGCTTTGTTCTACTGTGGCTGAGCAGTCATCCATGCCATAAGACAAAGTCCTTCCTACTCTTCCCTCCCCTTTCCTCAAGCAGAGGAGTCTCTCCCTATGGTCACTGTTGCCTAAGACCCAGGAAGAGTATTGCTTGGCTTTTGCCGCTGTTCGTTGCAGATCCAAGGATATTTTTAGTCAGCTTGTGGTAAATGCTGCCAGTTCTGAGTTCTTTCTTCATGGAAGTGGGTTCCCCTCTGGCCCAGGGCAGGTCCAGAAATGCCATCCAAAAGCCAAGGCCTGGAATGGGGACCCCAGGAGCCAACTTGATGCTCTACCCTATTGTGGTTAAGCTAGTATCCAAGCCGCAAGACAACATCCCCTTTACTCTTTTTTCCCATTTCCTCAAATAGAGCGTGTCTCTCTCACAGATGTCTCTGAATTCCCAGTAGTCATTCCTGTAGCTGGGAATGTGCTAGTTCACACCTGAATTCAGCCCAGCTCTGAGTCTCATGCAAGGCTCACAGCAAGTACTGCATGACTATCGCTACTGATTGCACAAAATATTTAAAATGTAGTACTCTGCACTAAGATATCTCTTATGTTCCAATTCTGAACCATACTTCCAGTTCATTTGTTATTATCCAAGAATCAGTTAAAATCCGTATCATATACTATGATCTGGTTCCTCTGATGCCACAGTTAGGGGACACAACTCTTAATTCTATCCATTGAGCAGATTCATCTTTACCTTCTTCACTCAAAGTAAAACCAGTGACCTGTTTCAGTGCCTTCCAGATTGAATATTGTTCTTCTATTTTTTAGACACCAACCATAAACCATGTTGCTTGTTTAGTATCCTCTGAGAACTGACCATAGGTGGCGGCAAATTCAGCTATGGAGTTAGATAAATCCTTGTGGGGATCTAATGCAGATTCCAAAGCCAGGGAAACCACCTTTTAAAGTATTCCAGTGGTCCCCCGTCTCGTGCACTCGAATTAGCATTTCCATTTCATGAGGAACTGCTGAATTTTTCTTGCTAGAAAGTTATTTTTACATAATGCATGCCATGATATGGACATTTCAGGTCTTAAAATAACTTTACAACCTTCCATAGTAGAATCAGGTTTAAGTAAAGCACAAGAAGAAGTCAATAATTGCTCTTCAAAAGAGTATAGCAGGGCATTGCATCAGAAAAATTTCGAGTCCCAAATCCCAGTGGTTGTTGTTGGGAGGCAGTAATGGACTTCTGGCAAAGACCAGTGAGTGTCGGTGGAGTTGTTGACACTTCTAACATCATTTGACCATTATTGGGCTTTGAGTGGCCCTAAGTATCTATTGGATAATGACTCTGATGCTTCAAGAGATGCTGCTATTGAGGGACCCATTGAAATTCAGCTTCTTGAGTTTTTCTTTTTTTTTTCCTGGTAATTTTGTGAATGTGGGCTAATAACATATATAGATGTTCATGATTTTATGAAACAACAACAAAAAAATCAATTTTGCTTCAGTTTTGAGCTGAGAGACACAGTCACATATTTTTGGTTGTTTGAAGAATGCTGCTAATGTCTCTGGCCCAGGAAATAAGTGAATGTGAACGTTACCTATGAATATTAACATGAGCTCTTGGCTCTACATTTCAGCTCACTAATTAACCAGTCCCAAATAGTGACGTGATTAATCATTATCTTTAATTATCTTAACCTGATCTTCAGATTGAGATCAACATTATATCTTCAGTATAACATATAACACTACATTTCAATTGAATCTAATCAAAGCCTCTTTTCAATAGATTGTGGCAGTAAGCAGAAGGATTTAAATATCCTTGTGGAAGCTCAGTAAAACTGAGCTTTGGATTCTGAGTCCTACATGAATGCACGTTGACTTTGACCTTCTTTCATAATAGAAATAAAAAGATGCCATTAAATAAATGAATCACAGAATACCAATCTTCCTTAGCTTATTGCAAGCTTGAATGGTTAACACCCTATCAGGTGTGGCTAATGCTGTTGAAGGCACCATTTTCTTCAGTCCCCCATAGTTTACAGCTAACCTCCAGGATTCCCCAATGTTTTTCATAAACCATATCAGATATTTACCAAGGTATTTTGTGGATGCTAATATACTTGTGTCTCACATATCCTTAATCAAATCAGAAATTTATTGATGATTCCCCAGGTATGCTATGTTATTTTAAATTAACCATTTGCATGGGTAAGGCCATTCTAAAGGTTTTTAATCTAGCATGCCCAATAATTAAAACAGTTTTAGAATATTTTAATAATGCCTTTTTTTCTAATTGTTTAAGTAAGCAAAGAGTTTCATGCAGCCTCCCCCCATCTCACGTAGCACCTACCATTGAAGATGTCATAGGTGTTTCAACAATACATTCTGGTAGGGTTGGAACAAATACAAATAACTTGTTCATAAATTTCTATTTGAGCCATATTTTCCATTTTAAGCCACTGACAATTCATCACATCTTCATAACATTATTACATTGCCTTTTCCATTTAATTAGAATATTTAGGTATGCTGGTACACTGGGACCCAGTGTAGAATAATTTCAATAAAATTTGCTTGTCACACCCATGACATATTGTATTAGTCAGTTTTCACACTGCTAATAATGACATACCCAAGGCTGGGTAATTATAAAGGAAAGAGATTTAATTGACTCACAGTTCCACATGGCTGGGGAGGCAAGGAGGTGCAAGTCACATCTTACATGGTGGCAGGAAAGAGATAACTTGTGCAAGAAAGTCCCCCTTATAAAGCCATCAGATCTCATGAGACTTATTCACTATCATGAGAACAGTATGGGGGAAACCATCTCCATGATTCAGTTATCTCCCACCAAGTCCCTCCAACAACACGTGGGAATTATCAGAGCTACCATTCAAGATGAGATTTGGGTGGGGACACAATCAAATCACATCACATATCATCTGCATCAGTGTGAATGTCTCAGGTAAGGTACACTACTGGGACAACAATCTCCCCCAGCCTCAGACCAACTTGCCATATCTTCTTTAACTCACAGTTTTAATTTTAATTAGTGTTGATTCTGGAGACTTCTTTTTATATCACTATAAGAGTTTTAAAATTCATCACACCCAGGATACATTGAACAAATATGCCTTGGTCTTTTTATAGTCTGATGAGTTGGTGGAGCAGCTGGAGTATGTATTTCCTATAGTAATCTATTAAGATTTTAGTAGTTATGACCTCTATCATCTCCTTTTTCATAAGGTTTCATAATGTTTTAATTAGCCATCTGAACAATTTCACCCTGTTTAATTGTTCCAATGATTTTTGTATCCCTTTTATTTGTAACATTCCTTTTTTCCTGAATATTTCTAATTTTTTTCCATCATTCAACCCATTCGGAGGAGTTGAGCCCAGGTCTGCAACAGCCTTCCTCACATGCTTTTACCCTTCTATCAGGAGAGTCACACAAGAATCCCAAGCGTGCTAAGCCCCATTTATCACATCAATCATTCTTTGGGTAAAAGGCCTAAATTTGGAACAATTTATTATTATGTAATCTAACTGAAGGTGCCTGTATTTTCAACATTTCAACACCTTTAGAAACATTCAATTTATCATAATAAGGGTACAGTTGGACTACTCCCAATTTCAAGGTATTTCTACATAACCCTGCCTTCAGCCAGTTCAACAGATTAAGACTTCCACATTTCTGCAAAAGGTGCATTTTCTGAACCTTTTAAATGTTCCCAAGCTCCAGGTTTCGGATATCTCTTGATCTTCACTCCCTTCATTCCACATGCAAATCTTTCATAGTCTTTTCAGTGATTATTAGTTTGGCAGAGTGACATTCTGATCAAAAGAAACACCTGTACTACCCTCTGCTTTTTATCATGTCCATTATGATTATAGACAGAATCTGTGCTGGTCACTTAACTTGGCAGACCAGAAGCCTCATACTTTTCTTAGTTACTCTCATTTTTGCCAAAGCAGCCAAAAGCAGCCAAGGCACAGAATTCTTGGCTGACTTCCCCTTCAGTCTGAGTTTCTTTTTAAATCCATTTTGCTATTTCCCTCAGCTCCAGATCTGTCCACCTCCAGATTGATATGTTTTTCCTGTTGCCACTGGTCACAGCACCATTCAAATGTATGCTAGCTTCGGCACCAAAGGTCCTTCATATGCTATTTCTTCATTTTCCTTTCTTTCAAGTAGAACTTTAACCATTATTTAATTTTAAAGCCAAGGGTCACTGCAAGTATCCTGCTCAGAGTACCAACAGCAGCAATTATAAAGGGTCAGACCATTGAAAATACTCCTGAGGCTCCACAAGGTTTACCTACATCAGCCTTTAATAAAGAAAAAGGACATAATGCAGCAGGAGCTAGAATGCACAGATAACAGACAAAATGGAGATTTCTAGGCACAGCTTCTAGACTCTTTTCTCAGTCACGTAGCACAGGCTTCAGGTGTGGATCGTGAACCACCAAGATGTATGTGAGAAATTGTGATTTGGCAGAGCCAACACACAAGTTTACTGGATGGGTCTTTTATATTCCACTGGTCATAGAACTAAAATGAGACTGAGTAACCAGGTGAGCTGAATGCAAACCATTAATCTATGCATTTTTAATAAACAGATTGGACAAACTGGTACAAGATACCTCCAGGCAAGTTTATAACTTTAAACAATGTATTATAAATCACTAGCTAATATAATATATTTATTTTATATCTTGATTTAAAGTCAGAATCAGAGTATCCCTGGAGGCAAAAATAGAACGATCACAGAGCATCACAAGTTAACCCTATCATTAGACAAAAATTAAAAAGAAAACAAAATAAAGAATAAAAACAGCAGAAAGAAGCAGTAACGCACAAGCTTATTTGAAAATAACTAAATACAATATCTAGAATGATAAATGAAATCTTTGTAATTAAAAACTACAGATTAGGAATTACTGAAAAAATAGAGAAATGGAAAATAAAGATATGAAAATACTCAGAAGTCAGTGCAGAAACATAAAAGAAGATCAATGAAAATGAAGTTAAAAGTCATAAAAGATAAATAAACTTGGAATATATGCTCTTAGAATTAATAAATGTTACAATAGAGACAGTAATATAAACAGGATATTTGAAATAATAACTTTCCACGACAATTTAAAGCTATGTATTATAATATTCAGTAAGTAAAATGAGCTTAAACAATATAAATAAAAATAATTTGACATTTTAAATGTAACAAGAAAATTGCACAGTGGAGAAAAAAGAATCTTAAACCCCAAATGAAAGGAGAAAGATTACCTTGCAGTAAGACACTACATTAAAATATATTGTATTATATAGATTTTTAAATGATATATAAAATAAAATAATTCTCAATTGGGAATTCTCTATATTTCTGAATTGTTGATAATATTGAGGACAAAATCAAGACCTTTTCAGATAAACTAGGACTCAGATAGTTTATATACAAGGTCTTTTAAGAAAACAATACTATATGATATATTTTAAGGGAAAAGAAAATTTAACTCAGAGGAAATGATATGCAAGAAGAAATTATAGGAATAGATCCTGATTCTTTAAAAATGAGTAAATTTAAATCAGCCTTTACTGCAAGAATCATAATGTGTAACTTGGGAAATAATAAAATTATAGAACTGAAATAGTGGCAAAACAACTAGTGACATAGAAAGAGTGATTTTTGGTAATGCATTGTTTGGGAGGGGAGTAGAAATAGTGATTAATTTTAGACTTTGCTTAGTCATGTATGCACATCAAATTCAAAGGGTAGAACCTGAAAGATAGGGTAAATAACTTCCAAATTGAACAAGAAAATAATAATAAGTTACAGTTACATAGTGCCAATCTCTATGCTAATTTTCTTATTTACATAATTAGTTGTCTCTGCAAATATATGTGGAAGGTATCTCCTTTTATGATTAACCAGGATCACATGTTCAGGATTAGTTGGCAGTGCTGTGATTTAAGCTTAGGTAATAAGGTTCCAGAGTCTGCATACTGAACCGCACACTATCATCCTCTGTCCCTGAAAAAGAGAAGAGGATGTAAAGAAATAAACAAAGGGAAATAGAACTTAATAAGAGAACATGATGAATAATAATAAAAAATTTTGTTAATCCAGTAGCAGACTGAATGGGAGAAAATAAGCAAGAAAATATTATAGAAATAATTCAAATATATTAGAAAATGCAAGAACTATAAAATGATTCTTTTTTTAAAAAAAGAAGTTGATGTTTGAATTACATAAAAATTCAGCTCTATGATGTTATAAGAGACACTCTCAAAATATAAGGGCATAGAATACTTTGAAAAAATAAGAGGTGTAATCCATGAAAAAAATAATTAATAAACTGAATGTCATTAATATTAAATATTGCTGCTTTGTGATAGACAGTACCAAGAGAATGTGAAGACATGTCACAGATTGGGAGAAAATATCTGTAAAAGATATACCTGATAAAGGGCTATTATGTATAAAGTAGAAAGAACTCTTAAAACTTAGCAATAAGGAAACAACCCAATTAAAAAAATGAACCAAAGACCCTAACAGGCACCAAAGAAGATACACAGAAGGCAAATCAGCATATGAGAAGATACTTACACCTGTAATCCTAACATTCTGGGAGTCTGAGGTAGGAGGATTGCTTGAGGCCAGGAGTTCAAGATCAGCCTGGGCAAAACAACAAGACCTCTCTCTACAAAAAANATAAAGGGCTATTATGTATAAAGTAGAAAGAACTCTTAAAACTTAGCAATAAGGAAACAACCCAATTAAAAAAATGAACCAAAGACCCTAACAGGCACCAAAGAAGATACACAGAAGGCAAATCAGCATATGAGAAGATACTTACACCTGTAATCCTAACATTCTGGGAGTCTGAGGTAGGAGGATTGCTTGAGGCCAGGAGTTCAAGATCAGCCTGGGCAAAACAACAAGACCTCTCTCTACAAAAAAAAAAAAAAAAAAAAAAAATTGCCAGGCATCATGGTAGCACATGCCTGTAGTCCCAGTTACTCAGAGGCTGAGGTGGGAGGATTATTTAAACCCAGGAGTTCAAGAGTTCAAGGCTGCGGTGACCTATGATTGTGCCACTGCACTCCAGCTTTGCTGACAGAGCAAGCAAGTTTTTCCTATCTCCAAAAAAAAAAAAAAAAAAAAAAATGCCCCGTATTATGTGTTGTAGGGAAATGAAAATTAAAATGAGATACCCCCACACATGTATTAGAATGGCCAAAATCTGGAACACTGACAACACTAAATGCTGACAAATATATGGAGTGGCAGGAACACTCATTCATTGACAGTGGAAATTCAAAATGACACAGTTACTTTATAAGGTTGTTTGGGGATTTCTTACAAAACTAAAAACACTAGTATGATACAATCCAATAGTCGGGTTCCTTGGTATTCACCCAAATGAGGTAAAAACGTATTTCTGCACAAAAGCCTGCACATGGATGTTTACAGCAGCTTTATTCATAATTGTCAAAACTTGGAAACAACCAAGGTTTCCTTCATTAGGTAAATAGATAAACTATGGTACATCCAAACAATGGTATTTTATTCAGTGCCAGAAATAAATGAGCTGTCAAACCATAAAATAATGAAAGAACCTTAAATGCGTATTGCTAAGTGAAAGAAGCCAATCTGAAAGGGTTTCAGTCATTATGATTCCAACTCGATGACATTCTGGAAAAGGCAAAATTAATGAGACAGTAAAAGATTACTGTTTAGAGGGAGGGGAGATGAACAGGTGGAGCATAGAGGATTGTTAAGGTAGTTAAATTACACTGTGTATCATAATAGGTGATATATGTCATTATACAATTGTCAAAACCCATAAAATGTACAACAGCAATAATGAATCCTCATGTACACTATGGGTTTGGGTGATAAAGGTTCGTCAATGTAGCTTAATCAGTTGTAACAAATGTACAACGCTGGTAGGAGATGTGTATGTGGGGAAGCTGTGTGTGGAGACGACAGGGGCGTATGGAAATTCTTTGTACTTTCTGAAAATTTTGCTGTGAATTTACAAATGCTCTAAAACAGTCTTAAAAGAAAAAAAATCAAGGAATGGAAAAGATACGTCAGGCAAATTATAACTGCATCTGCCCTGTTAATATGAGACAAAATAGGAATCTTAGGGTTTTACTAGGTATTAAAGAGTTACTAAATTTGATATGAGGAAATGTTTACCAGATAACAATACCAATTATGAAATTTATCTTCCCAGCTTCTAGAAACTGTCCATATTCCTTGTCTTAGGATCTCATTTCTCTATCTTCAAAGTCAGCAATATTGTGTCTCTCTGACCATCTTCCTTTCTTACTTCTCTCTCGCTAAGCTACAGTTAGGAAACTTTCATACAAAGGTGTGGATATCAGGAGAAAAGTCTTTGTGGCCCACTAGTAATTCCTCTTGTTAATATACTCTTTGAGAAACTCTCATGCACGTGCACAGGAGACATACAGACATACTTATGCAGAGTATTAATTGCAGTATTATTTGTAATAGCGAAAACCTTGAAATAACCCAAATGCCCATTGGTTGAGGGATGGATTAACAAATTGTAGTACCGTCAAACAATGGAATATTAAACAGTAGTTAAAATAATGAACTATATCCTCATGTATCAACATAGATAAATCTTAGAATCATGGTTGTTAAGTCAACAAAATCTAAGTTATACATCATATTGTACTATTTTTTGAAAGCTAAAACTGGAAAATTATATAACTTTTCATTTTCTATTTGTTTATTTCGATAAGTTATTGGAGAACAGGTGGTGCTTGGTTACATGAGTAAGTTCTTTAGTGGTGATTTGTAAGATTTTGGTACACCCATCATCCGAGCAGGATACACTGCATCCTATTTATAGTCTTTTATCCCTCACCTCGCTCCCACCCTTCCCCCCAAGTCCTTAAAGTCCATTGTATCATTCTTATGCCTTTGCATCCTCATAGCTTAGCTCCCACATATCAGTGAGAACATATGATGTTTGGCTTTCCATTCCTGAGTTACTTCACTTAAAGTAATAGTCTCCAATATAATCCAGGTCACTGTGAATGCCATTATTTCATTCCTTTTTGTGGCTGACTAATATTCCATCTACCTATCTCACATATATATATCTATATGTATATCTATATAGATATACATATCTCTATAGATAGATAGATGAAATATTAGTCAGCCACAAAAAGGAATGAATTAATGGCATTCACAGTGACCTGGATTATATTGGAGACTATTACTTTAAGTGAAGTAACTCAGGAATGGAAAGCCAAACATCATATGTTCTCACTGATATGTGGGAGCTAAGCTATGAGGATGCAAAGGCATAAGAATGATACAATGGACTTTAAGGACTTGGGGGGAAGGGTGGGAGCGAGGTGAGGGATAAAAGACTATAAATAGGATGCAGTGTATCCTGCTCGGATGATGGGTGTACCAAAATCTTACAAATCACCACTAAAGAACTTACTCATGTAACCAAGCACCACCTGTTCTCCAATAACTTATCGAAATAAACAAATAGAAAATGAAAAGTTATATAATTTTTCCAGTTTTAGCTTTCAAAAAATAGTACAATATGATGTATAACTTAGATTTTGTTGACTTAACAACCATGATTCTAAGATTTATCTATGTTGATACATGAGGATATAGTTCATTATTTTAACTACTGTTTAATATTCCATTGTTTGACGGTACTACAATTTGTTAATCCATCCCTCAACCAATGGGCATTTGGGTTATTTCAAGGTTTTCGCTATTACAAATAATACTGCAATTAATACTCTGCATAAGTATGTCTGTATGTCTCCTGTGCACGTGCATGAGAGTTTCTCAAAGAGTATATTAACAAGAGGAATTACTAGTGGGCCACAAAGACTTTTCTCCTGATATCCACACCTTTGTATGAAAGTTTCCTAACTGTAGCTTAGCGAGAGAGAAGTAAGAAAGGAAGATGGTCAGAGAGACACAATATTGCTGACTTTGAAGATAGAGAAATGAGATCCTAAGACAAGGAATATGGACAGTTTCTAGAAGCTGGGAAGATAAATTTCATAATTGGTATTGTTATCTGGTAAACATTTCCTCATATCAAATTTAGTAACTCTTTAATACCTAGTAAAAACCCTAAGATTCCTATTTTGTCTCATATTAACAGGGCAGATGCAGTTATAATTTGCCTGACGTATCTTTTTCCATTCCTTGATTTTTTTTCTTTTAAGACTGTTTTTAGAGCATTTGTAAATTCACAGCAAAATTTTTCAGAAAGTACAAAGAATTTCCATACGCCCCTGTCGTCTCCACACACAGCTTCCCCACATACACATCTCCTACCAGCGTTGTACATTTGTTACAACTGATTAAGCTACATTGACGAACCTTTATCACCCAAACCCATAGTGTACATGAGGATTCATTATTGCTGTTGTACATTTTATGGGTTTTGACAATTGTATAATGACATATATCACCTATTATGATACACAGTGTAATTTAACTACCTTAACAATCCTCTATGCTCCACCTGTTCATCTCCCCCTCCCTCTAAACAGTAATCTTTTTACTGTCTCATTAATTTTGCCTTTTCCAGAATGTCATCGAGTTGGAATCATAATGACTGAAACCCTTTCAGATTGGCTTCTTTCACTTAGCAATACGCATTTAAGGTTCTTTCATTATTTTATGGTTTGACAGCTCATTTATTTCTGGCACTGAATAAAATACCATTGTTTGGATGTACCATAGTTTATCTATTTACCTAATGAAGGAAACCTTGGTTGTTTCCAAGTTTTGACAATTATGAATAAAGCTGCTGTAAACATCCATGTGCAGGCTTTTGTGCAGAAATACGTTTTTACCTCATTTGGGTGAATACCAAGGAACCCNTATATAATATACTCTATCTCTCTCTCTCTCTCTCTCTCTCTCTCTCTCACAGTTTCTTTATCCACTCATTGATTGATGGGCATTTGGGTTGGTTCCACTTTTTTGCAATTGTGAATTGTGCTGCTATAAACTTGCATGTGAAAGTATCTTTTTTGTAAAATGACTTATTTTCCTCTGGGTGGATACCCAGTAGTGGAATTGCTGGATCAAATGGTAGTTTCATTTTTAGTTCTTTAAAGACTCTCCACACAGTTTTACATAGTGGTTGTACAAGTGTACATTCCCACCAGCAGTGTAGAAGTGTTTCCTGATCACTGCATCCATGCCAGCATCTACTCTTTTTTGATTTTTTGATTATGGCCATTCTTGCAGGAGTAAGGTGGTATTGCATCATTGTTTTGATTTGCATTTCCTTGATTATTAGTGATGTTGAGCATTTTTTCATGTGTTTGTTGGTCATTTGTGTATCTTCTTATGAAAATTGTCTACTCATGTCCTTAGCCCACTTTTTGATGAGACTGTTTGTTTTTTTCTTGCTGATCTGTTTGAGTTCATTGTAGCTTCTGAATATTAGTCCTTTGTTTGACTTATAGATTGTGAAGAATTTCTCCCACACTGTTTTCTGTTTACTCTCCTGACTGCTCCTTTTGCCATGCAAACGCTCTTTAGTTTAATTAAGTCCCAGCTATATATCTTTGTTTTATTGCATTTGCTTTTTGGTTCTTGGTCATGAAATCCTTGCCTAGAAAGGTTTTACAATGTTATCTTTCAGAATTTTTATAATTTCAGGTCTTAGATTTAAGTCCTTAATCCACCCTGAGTTGATTTTTGTATAAGGTGAGAGATCAAGATCCAATTCTATTCCCTACATGTGGCTAGCCAATTATCCCAGCACTAGCTGTTGAAAAGAGTGTCCTTTCCCCACTTGATGTTTTTGTTTGCTTTGTCGAAGATCAGTAGGCTGTAAGTATTTGAGTTTATTTCTGAGTTCTCTATTCTTTTCCATTGGTCTATGTGCCTATTTGTATACAATTACCATGCTGTTTTGGTGACTATGGCCTTACAGTACAGTTTAAAATCAGGTAATGTGATGCCTCCAGATTTGTTCTTTTTGCTTAGTCTTGCTTTGGCTATGTGGGCTCTTTCTTTGGTTCCATATGAATTTTAGAATTGGTTTTCTAGTTTTGTGAAGAATGATGGTGGTATTTTGATTGGAGTTGCATTGAATTTGTAGATTGCTGTTGGCAATATGGTCATTTTTACAATGTTGATTCTACCCATCCATGAGCATGGGATGTGTTTCCATTTGTTTGTGTCATCTATGATTTCTTTCAGCAGTGTTTTGTAGTTTTCCATTTAGAGGTCTTTCACTTTCTTGGTTAGGTATATTCCTAAATATTTTATTTATTTATTTAGACATGGTGTCTCACTCTGTTGCCCAGGCTGGAGTGCAGTGGCGTGATCTTGGCTCACTGCAACCTCCACTTCCCAGGTTCAAGGAATTCTCCTGCCTCAGCCTTCCAAGTAGCTGGGACTATAGACACATGCCACCATGCACAGCTAATTTTTTGTATTTTAGTAGAGACAGGGTTTCAACATGTTGCCCAGGCTGGTGGCCAACTCCTTAGTTCAGGCAATCCACCCGCCTCGGCTTCCCAAAGTGCTGGGATTACAGGCGTGAGCCACCATGCCAGGCCTGTTTATTTGTTTATTTATTTTTGCAACTGTATTAATCAGGGTTCTCTAGAGGGACACAACTAATGGGATAGATATATTATATACATATATGGGAGTTTAATCAGTATTAACTCACAGGATCACAAGGTCCCACAATAGGCTGTCTGCAAGCTGAGGAGTAAGGAGAACCAGCCCAAGTCCCAGAACTGAAGAACTTGGAGTCTGTTGTTTGAGGGTAGAAAACATCCAGCACAGGGGAAAGATGTAGGCTGGGAGGCTAGGCCAGGATCTCTATTCACATTTTTCTTCCTGCTTATATTCCATTCACGCTGGCAGTTGATTGGATTGTGTCCACCCAGATTAAGGGTGGGTCTGCCTTTCCCAGTCCACTGACTCAAATGTTAATCTCCTGTGGCATTTAATTCCCAGTCCACTGACTCAAATGTTAATCTCCTTTGGCAACACCATCATAGACATACCCAGGGTCAATACATTGTATCCTTCGATTCAATCAAGTTGACACTCGGTATTAACCATCATACCAGCTATTGTAAAAGGGATTGAGTTCTTGATTTGATTCTCCGTTTGGTTGCTGTTGGTGTATAGAAAACCTACTGATTTGTGTACATTAATTTTGTATCCAGAAACTTTGCTGAATTCTTTTATCAGTTTTAGGAGCTTTTTGGGAAAGTCTTTAGGTAGACAATCATACTATCAGTAGACAGCGATAGTTTGACTCCCTCTTTACCAACTTGGATGCCCTTTATTTCTGTCTCTTGTTTCATTGCTCTGGCTAGGACTTTCAGTACTATGTTGGTGAGAGTGGGCATCCTTGTCTTGTTCCAGTTCTCAGAAGGAATGCTTTCGACCTTTCCCCATTTAGTATTATGTTGGCTGTGGGTCTGTCATAGATGGCTTTTATTACATTGAGGTATGTCCTTTGTATGCTGATTTTGCTGACAGTTTAAACCATAAAGGGATGCTGGATTTTGTCAAATGTATTTTGTGCATCTATTGAAATGATCATGTGATTTTTGTTTTAAATTCTGCTTATGTGGTGTATCACATTTATTAACTTGCATATGTTAAACCATCCCTACATCCCTGGTATGAAACCCACTTGATCATGGTGGATTAGCTTTTTGATATGTTGTTGCATTTGGTTAGCTAGTATTTTGTTAAGGATTTTATCATCTATGTTCATCAGGGATATTGGTTTGTAGTTTTCTTTTTTGGTTTTATCTTTTCCTGGTTTTGTTATTAGGGTGATACTGGCTTCATGATTTAGGGAGGGTTCCTTCTTTCTTTATCTTGTGGAATATTGTCAATAGGATTGGTACCAATTTTTCTTTGAATGTCTGGTAGAATTCTGCTGTGAATCTGTATGGTCCTCAATTTTTTGTTGTTGGTGGTAATTTTTTGTTACCATTTCAATCTCGCTGCTTGTTATTGGTCTGTTCTGGGCATCTAATTCTTCTTGATTTAAGCTAGGAGGGTTCCATCTTTCCAGGAATTTATTAATCTCTTCTAGGTTTTCTGGTTTATCCATGTAATGGTGTTCATAGTAGCCTTGAATAGTCTTTTGTATTTCTGTAGTGTCAGTGGTAATATCTTTCATTTCATTTCTTATTGAGCTTATTTGGATTTTCTCTCTTTTCTTGGATAATCTTGCTAATGGTCTATCGATTTTATTTATCTTTTCAAAGAGCCAGTTTTGTTTCACTTACTTTTGTATTGTTTTATCATTCTATTTTAATTTCATTTAGTTCTGCTCTGATCTTGGTTATTATTTTTCTTCTGCAGGATCTGGGTTTGGTTGGTTTTTGTTTCTCTAGTTCCTTGACCCAATGATCATTCAGGAGTAGGTTATTTAATTTCCATGTATTCGCATGGCTTTGAAGATTCCTTTTGGAACTGATTTCCAGTTTGACTCCACTATGTTCAGAGAAAGTGTTTGATGTAATTTCAATATTCTTAAATTCACTGAGGCTTGTTTTGTGGCCTATCATATGGTCTATCTTGGAGAAAGTTCCACGCACTTTTGAATATAATGTATATTGTGAAGTTATTTGATGGAATGTTCTGTATATATCTCTTCAGTACATTTGTTCCAAGGTATAACTTAAATCCATTGTTTCTTTGTTGACTTTCTGTCTTGATGAGCTGTCTAGTGATTCCAGCGGAGTAATTGAAGTCCCCTGCTATTATTTTGATGCTGTCTATCTCATTTCTTAGGTTTATTAATAATTGTTTCATAAATTTGGGAGCTCCAGTGTTAGGTGCATATATGTTTAGGATTGTGATATTTTCCTGTTGGACAAGGCCTTTACCATTATATAATGTCCCTCTTTGTCTTTTTTAACTGCTATTGCTTTAAACTTTGTTTTGTCTCATATAAGAATAGCTACCCCTGCCTACTTTTGGTGTCTATTTGCATGAAATCTGTTTTTCCACCCCTTTACCTTAAGTTTGTGTGACTCCTTATGTGTTAAGTGAGTCGAAGGCAGCAGATAGTTGGTAGGTGAATTCTTATCCATTTTGCAGTTCTGTATTTTTGAAGTGGAGAATTTAGGCTATTTACATTCAATGTTAGTATTGAGATGTGAGGTCCCCTTCCATGTTGCCTGTGTAACTTGATTTTTTGTCTTTTGGTTTTATTTTTTAAATCATTTTTTTATAGGTTCTGTGAGATTTATGCTTTAAAGAGGTTCTGTTTTGATGTGCTTCAGGATTTCTTTCAAGATTTAGACCTCCTTTTAGCAGTTCTTTTAGTGGTGGCTTGGTAATGGTGAATTGTCTCAGCATTTGTTTGTCTGAAAAATACTGTATCATCTCTTCATATATGAAGCCTAGTTTCACAGGATACAAAATTCCAGGCTGATAATTGTTTTGTTTGAGGAGCCTGAAGATAGGGCCATAATCCCTTCTAGCTGGTAGGGTCTCGCTGAGAAATCTCTGTTAATCTGATAGGTTTCCCTTTATAGGTTACCTGGTGCTCTTGCCTCACAGCCCTTAAGATTTTTTCCTTCTTCTTAACTTTAGATAACCTGATGACAATGTGCCTAGGTGATGATCTTTTTGTTATGAATTTCCCAGGAGTTCTTTGTGCTTCTTGTATTTGGATGTCTAAGTCTCTAGCAAGGCCAGGGTAGTTTTCCTTGATTACTCCTCTAAATATGTTTTCCAAACATTTAGATTTTTCTTCATCCTCAGGAATGCCTATTATTCTTAGGTTTGGTTGTTTAACATAATCCCAGACTTCTTGGATTTTTTTTTTTGTATTTTCTTACACTTTTTTCTTTGTCTTTGTTAGATTTGGTTAATTCAAAGACCTTGTCTTGGAGCTCTGAATTTCTTTCTTCTACTTGTTCAGGTCTATTGCTGAGACTTACCAGAACATTTTGCATTTCTTTAAGTGTGTTCATTGTTTTCTGAAGTTTTGATTGCTTTTTGTTTGTGCTAACTACTTCATTGAATATTTCTCCCTTCACTTTTTGTATCATTTTCTTGATTTCCTTACATTATGCTTCACCATTCTCTGGTGCCTCTGATTAGCTTAGTAATTAACTTTCTGAATTCTTTTTCAGGAAAATCAGAGATTTTGTATTGGTTTAGATCCATTGCTGGTGAGCTGGTGTGATTTTTGGGAGGTGTTAAAGAGCCTTGTTTCGTCATACTATCAGAGCTGGTTTTCTGCTTCCTTCTCATTTGGGTAGGTTCTGTCAGAGAGAAGATCTAGGGCTGAAGACTGCTGTTCAGATTCTTTTGTCCTCCGGGGTGTTTCCTTGATGTGGTCCTCCCGCACTTTTCCTATAGATGTGACTTCTTGAGAACTGAGCTGTAGTGATTATTATCTCTCTTCTGGACTTAACCACCCAACAAATCTACCAGGTTCTGGGCTGCTAGTGGAGGTTGTCTGCACAAAGTCTTGTGATGGCAACCATCTCAGATTCTCTCAGCCATGGATACGAGCACCTGTTCCAGTGGAGGTGGCAGGGGGGTGAAATGGACTCTGTGAGAGTCTTAACTTTGGTGGTTTAATGCAGTATTTTTGTGCTGGTTGGCCTCCTGCCAGCAGGTGATGCTTTCCAGAGAGCATCAGCTGTGGTAGTATGGAGAGGAACAGGCTGTAGGTGGGGTACTAGAACTCCAAGAGTATATGCCCTTTGTCTTCAGTTACCAGGGTGGGTAGTGAAAGACCACTGGGTGGGGGCAGGACTAGGCGTATCTGAGCTCCGACTCTCCTTGAGTGCGTCTTGCTGCAGCTGCTGTGTGGAATGAGGATGAGGTTCCCAGATCAATGGAATTATGATCCTAGGAGGATTGTGGCTGTCTCTACTGTCTCATGCAGGTTGTCAGGGAAGTGTGGAAAAGCCAGCAGTCACAGGCCTCACCCTGCTCCCACACAGTCCAAAGGGTCAGACTCACTCCCACTGTGCCTCCTTCCAACAGCACCAAGTCTGTTTCCTGGCAATGGGCATGCACGGCTGAGAACTTACCCCAGGCTACCCACCTCCCAGCTGTGAAAGCAAATATCCTTCTTCCCCCAGTCTGCACACCGGATTCACACCCTCCCCCAAGTTCTGGCCAGGAGGCTTCTTGATCAGTTCATATTGTTACAAAGTTCCACTGGAGATTTCCTTCTCCCTGTGGCCTTTTTCCCAGTGCCTCTGGCCACTGCTCCTGAAGGATCCCTGTGAGGCCAGGCAGGAATGGCCTGCTTGGGGATCCAGCGAGCTCACAGAGCCTTTCCCATTGCTTCCTCTACCTTTGTTTTTCGTTTGGCTCTCCACACTGACTCAGCTCCAGGTAAGGTCAGAATCTTTCCCATAATCTAGACCTTTAGTTTCCCCAGTGGGGGTGTGTGTTCAGGGGTGGACAGTCCTCCTTTCCCATTTTGGCAGTTTGGGCACTCACAGTATTTGGGGTGTCTCCTGGGTCCTATAGGAGCAATCTGCTTCCTTCAGAGGGTCCGTAGGTCCTCTCCTAAGCTAGCCTCTTTCTTTCCCACCATCTGCTCTTCAACAAACCATATATCTTAGTTGAACTTTTTCTGACTTAGTTACATAAACTGCTTTCTCAAGGTGAGTGGCTAAGACTGCCTCTCTGGGGAAACTTGTTTTATAATAGAATATTTTATTGATACAAATCTGTGTCAGAAACTTTTAAAAAATTTTATGAAATTGATAAATGCCAAATTTGAAATATTGACTACTTCTGGAAGGTGGAGAGTGAGTTATACAATTAAGGAGAACTACATATGTGACCTCAAATGTATCTCGTATGATTTTTTTATTTTGAAAATTCAGAAAAGAATGTGCAAATGACATCAAATGGTAACATTTGACAAAAAAGGCTGCTCATTATACTCTATTATCTTTTTGTATATGTCTGAAATATTTTATTAAAAATGAATTACCAATTTATTGAGATAATAGTAGTTAGCAGTTGAGACAGGTCTGGTTCAGTTTCAACTCCCCAACATGCTAGCTATGACACATGTTACTTGATCAAGTCCTTTTACAAGTATGTCCCTCAGTTTCCTTTGAATGGGTCAATAAGAACACCTTCCTCATTGAGTTGTGGTGAGGACAAAAAAGAATGAATTAGCATATTTAAAACACTTAAAACTTTTATTGGCAATTGCAATAATTTATTTTGTGTCAACTTGACTAGGCTACGGTGCCCAGTTGTTTGGCAAAACAGTAATCTAGACGTTGCTGTGAAGATATGTGGGGAAGCAATTAACATTTACAATCAGTAGACTTTAGGTAAAGCAGGTTATCTTTCATGGTGGGATGGGTCTCATTCAATCGAAGACCTTAGGAGCAAAGAATGAGGTTTTACAAAGAAGGAATTCTGACTTAAGTTTGTGTCATAGAAATCTCGCCTAAGTTCCTGGCCATCTGGCCTGCCCTGTAGATTTCAGATTCATGAGTCCCCACAATTGTGTGAGCCAATTTCTTAAAATAAATCTCTCTCTCTCTTTATATGTCATCAATCTATTTATATTTATATATGTATTCTACTGGTTCTGTTTTTCTGTAAAGCCTTGACTAATAGAGCAGTTTAGTAAGCCAGATGTTCTCTGTCCTCTTTTAGGTCTATATTAGCACAGCATATGTGCTATATTAGCTATATTAGCACAGTAATATGAGACTACATAAATGTTTGGGGCATAATTCAACCTGCATGTATTCTTTTTTGAGTTTTTTGGATAAGACCCTTACATACTAGTTTTACAAAATTGTCTGTGGTTTGAAATTAAATATTCTCTAAAAAACATACAGGATATGTTTTCCTGTATACTAGGAGGTTGAAATTTACTTTTGAACTATTGTAGTTCAGATAAAGTAAAAAGTAATAAAGTATTTAAGAAGTAATGGTAGTTAAATTAATATGCCCAACATAAAACGCATCCTGGACAAAACTGCTAAAATTTATGGAAAGATGTAAAGATATACCATGTGGCCACTAGAGGGCACACCACATCTGCCACATTTTTCTTTAAGACCAAGGACTTTTGCCTATAGACCAAAGTAGTTATGGTTCAGTCTAAGAAATAAGAAAATGAAGTTCCATTTATATTTCGATCATTATAATAGAAATACGTACAATTACATGTTAATACATCATTAATTCATTACATCAATTGAAATATACATAAAAACAATTTAAAATCAGTGCATTCACTTAAAAGTCATTTTTTTAACCCATTTTCAATATTTAGGTATTATATCCCAAGACCAAAATTTTGGTTTTTATTTTTTTAGTTGTACACAATACCAAAATTTAAAATGTGGGAATCCATTTGACTGAGTCAATGAATAATAAAAAAAAATTAGGTTTTAAGTTTATTAAAGATAAGAATCATACTTTATTTTTGAATCCCACTATGTTTGCTGTCACATTTTAAGAGTGTGGATGTATTTTGTTACAAAATTCAAACATTTATACTGGACTAACATTAGGTACTTTGCAAAGGTTTATAATGCAATTCCATAGGCATCACTTTACTAGACATAAAATGGGGTGATAATATCAGTCAAATCATATTCTCCAGGAATTCAGGGCCAGGTGATATACTTGCGTGTCACAACAAGACACTCAAGGAAATGATTTTATCTTTTTTGTTAGTTGTTGGGTAACTCACTTGGGATCTTCTATTGATGAACCCTCAGATTCACCGCTTCTTTCAAGCAGTGGGCATGTTGGCTCCATGTTCCTTCTTTCTCAAACCCCTAGGAATTCAATTTAGTTCCCTTTTTACATGGTAATTACTATACCACCATCTTAATTGGCATCTCTTACTCTGTTTCTCTTTTTGAATCCCCTTCTATAAAGCTACCAGATCAATTATTTACTGACACATAATATTTGTACATATTTATGGGGGTTCCTGTGATATTTTGTTACATGCGTAGATAGTGTAATAATTAAGTCAGGGTATTTAGGATATACATCGTCTCAAGTATGTATCATTTCTATGTGCTGGGAACGTTTTCAGTCCTCTGTTCTAGTTATTTTGAAATATAAAACATATTGTTGTTAAACATGGTCACTCTATTATCAAACGTTAAAACTTACTCCTTCTATCTAACTAGATATTTGTATGCACTAACCAATCTCTCTTCATTCCTCACCTGCCACCCATACACCCTTCCCACCCTTCCCAACTTCTAGTATCTATCATTCCACTCTCTACCTCCATGATATAAACTTTTTTAACTCCCCCATATGAGTGAGAACGTGCGATATTTGACTTTCTGTGCCTGACTTATTGCAGTTAACATAATGACTTCTAGTTCCACCCATGTTTCTGCAAATGACATGACTTCAACCTTTTTTTATGGCCAAATACTATAGTATTCCATTATGTGTATATATCACATTTAATTTATTCATCCATTGATGAAAGTTTAGGTTGATTCCATACTTCTGAAATTGTCATCAGTGCTATAATAAACATAAGGATGTAGACATCCCTTTGATATACTGATTTCCTTTCTTTAGGATAAATATATAGTAGTGAGATTACTGGATCATATAGTAGTTATAGTTTTTTTTGAGAAATATTCATACTGTTTTTCATAGTGACTGTACTAATTTATATTCCCACCAACAGCATGTAAGAGTTCTTTTTTTTCTTCATTTTCACCAGCATCTCTCTTTGATTGTTTTTAACAATAGCCATTCTAACTGGGATAAAAAAAATCTTATTGTGATTGGATTTACATTCTTCTGATGATTAGCGATGTTGACCATTTTTCACATACTTTTTGGCTGTTTGTATGCCTTCTTTTGAGAAGTGTCTATTCATATTCTTTACCCAGTTTTAATGGGATTATTTGTTTTGTTTTTTTTTTTCCTGTTGAGTCATTCGAGTTTCTTGTGTATTCTGGTTATTAGTCCACTGTCAGATGAATACTTTGCAAATATTTTCTCCCATTCAGCAGGTTGTCTCCTCACTCTGTTGATCGTTTCCTTTGCTGTACAGAAGTCTTTTAGTTTAATATAGTCCCATTTGCCTATTTTTGTTCTTGTTGGCTATGCTTTATAGGTCTTAGCTGTAAAATCCTTGCCTAAAACAATATCCTGAAGTGTTTCCCCTATTTTTTCCAATTACCATTTATTGAAAAGGGTGTCCTTTTCTCAATGTATGTTAATGGCACCTTTGTCAAAAATCAGTTGATTATGAATACATGGATTTATTTCTGAGTTCTCTATTCTGTTTCATTGGTCTATGTGCCTGTTTTTATACAAGTATTATGCTATTTTGGTTACTAAAGCCTTGTAATATAAAGTCAGGTAGTGTGATGCCTCCAGGTTTATTTTTTTGCTTAGGATTGCTCTGGCTATTTGAGTTCTTCTTTGGTTTCATAAAAGTTTTAGAATTGTTTATTCTATTTTTGTGAAAAATGGCATTAGTATTTTGATAGGGATTGCATTGAATCTTTAGATTGCTTTGGCATTTTAACAGTATTAATTATTCTAATCTATAAACATATAATTTTTTCCCATTTCTTTGTGTCCCCTTTAATTTCTTTCATAAATATTTTCTAGTTTTCCTTGTAGAGATCTTTCACTTCCTAGATTCCTAGGTACTTCCTAGTAATTCCTAGGTATTTTAGGTTTTTTGCAACTATTGTAAATGGGATTACCTTCCTGATTTTTTTCTCAGCTAGTTCATTATTGTTGTATGGGAATCCTATTGATTTTTCATATGTCAATTTTGTACCATACAACTTTAATACATTTATTTATCAGATCTCAGAGTTCTTTGGAGTCTTTAGGTTTTTTAATTACAAGATTACACTATCATCAAAGAGGGTGATATGGGTTGGCTGTGTACCCACCCAAATCTCAATTTCAATTTTAGCTCCCATAATTCGCACATGTTGAAGGAGGAACCCAATGGGAGATAATTGAATCGTGGTAGTTTCCCCATACTATTCTCATTATTGTGAATAAGTCTCACAAGATCTGATGGTTTCATAAGGGATTTCCCCTTTTGCTTGGCTCTCCTTCTCTCTTGCCTGCCACCATGTAAGATGTGCCTTTGCCTTCCACCATGATTATGAGGCCTCTCCAGCTATGTAGAACTGTGAGTCTATTAAATCTCATTTCTTTATAAATTACCCAGTCTCACGTATGTCTTTATCAGCAGCATGAAAACAGATTAATACAATAAATTGTACATTGAACTTGAGGGAGATGATTTAGGGTATCTGGTGGAAGAAATTTCTAAGCAGCAAAGCATTCAAGAGGTGACTTTGGATGCTGTTAAAAGCATTCAGTTTTAAAAGGGAAACAGCATAAAAGTTTGGAAAATTTGCAGCCCAATGATGTGATAGAAAAGAAAAACCTGTTTTCTGAGGAGAAATTTAAGTGGACTGTAGAAATTTGCATAAGCAATGAGGAGCCAAATGTTAGTCAGCAAGACAATGAGGAAAATGTCACCAGAGCATGTCAGAGACCTTTGCAGCAATCCCTCCCATCACAGGCCTAGATGCCTAGGAGGAAAAAATGGTTTTGTGGCTCAGGCCCAGCGTCCCTGTACTTTGTGCAGCCTAGGGACTTGGTGCTCTGCATCCTAGCCACTGAAGCTGTGGTTAAAATGGGCCAAGGTACACAGCTCAGGCCATGGCTACAGAGGGTGCAAGTCCCAAGTCTTGGCAGCTTCAACATGGTGTTGAGCCCGTGGGTGCACGGAAGTTAAGAACTGAGGTTTAGGAACCTCTGCCTAGATTTCAGAGGAGGTATGGAAATGCCTGGGTGTCCAGGCAAAAGTTTGCTGCAGTGATGGAGCCCTCATAGAGAAGGTCTGCTAGAGCAGTGCAGAAGGGAAATGGGTCGTGGAAGCCCCCACACAGAGTCCCCACTGGAGCACTGCCCAGTGGAGCTGTGAGAAGAGGGCCACCATCCTCCAGACCTTAGAAAGGTAGATCCACTGACAGTTTACACCATGAAACTGGAAAAGCCAGACACTCAATGCCAACTGTGAAACAGCCAGGAAGGGACTGCATCCTGCAAAGCCATAGGGGTGCAGCTGTCCAAGATCATGGGAACCCACTTCTTGCATCAGTGTGACCTGGATGTCATCAGTGAAAAGAGGTCATTTTGGAGCTTTAATATTTGACTGCTCCACTAAATTTTGGACTTGCATGGTGTCTGTAGCCCCTCTGTTTTGGCCAATTTCTCACATTTGGAATGGGTGTATTTATCCAATGCTTGTACACCATTGTATCTAAGAAGTAATTCACTTGCTTTTTATTTTACAGGCTCATGGGCAAAAGGGACTTGCCTTTTCTTGGATGAGACTTTGGACTGTGGACTTTTGGGTTAATGATGTAGTGAGTTAAGACTTTGGGGGACTGTCGGGAAGGCATAATGGGGTTTGAAATGTGAGGACGAGATTTGGGAGGAGCCAGAACTGGAATGATATGGTTTGGCTCTGCCCCACCCAAATCTCCTCTTGAATTTTAGTTCCCATAATTCCCACATGTTGTGGAAGGGACATGGTGGGAGATAATTGAATCATGGGGGCAGTTTCCCCCATACTGTTCTTGTGATAGTGAATAAATCTCACAAGATCTGATGATTTTATAAGGGGATTCCCCTTTCACTTGGCTCTCATTCTTTCTTGCCTGCTGCCATGTAAGACATGCCTTTCACCTTCTACCATGATTGTGAGGCCTCCTGAGCCACACGGATCTGTGAGTCCATTAATCTTTTCTTTATAAATTACACAGTCTCAGGTATCTCAGGTATCTTTTTATCAGCTGCATGAAAACAGACTAATAGAGAGGGACAGTTTGACTTTTTTGTTTCCAATTCCGATGGCTTTTTGTCTTTCTTTTGGCTAACTCCTCTGGCTAGGACTTCCAGAACTATGTTGAATAGAAGCAGTAAAAGTGGGCATTCTTGTCTTGTTCCAGTTCTTATAGGAAAGGCCTTCAGTTTTTCTCCATTCAGTATGATTTTAGCTGTGGGTTTGTCATATATGGTCTTTGTTCTATTGAGGCCATATATAAACATTATTATGTCCATTTGAGACATAACAGATATTGCAAATTTTTATCCCTCTGGGATAAAAATGCTTAACCAACTAGGCATGGAAGGACATAATAAAGGGGCCTTTTATGTTGAGGATTTTATCCTGAAGAGATGTTAAATTTTATCAAAGCCTTTTCTGTGTCTATTGAGATGATCATACTCTTTACTTTTCAATCTGTTAATGATATATATGTTATATAACATATATATTATATAAGATACATATCATATATATTATATAAGATACATATCATATATAT
>NW_016803492.1:1155999-1160479 GCF_001698545.2 Rhinopithecus bieti | reverse complement strand
ATTGGTGACAGACTGGATTAAGAAAATGTGGCACATATACACCATGGAATACTATGCAGCCATAAAAAAGGATGAGTTTGTGTCCTTTGTAGGGACATGGATGCAGCTGGAAACCATCATTCTTAGCAAACTATCACAAGAACAGAAAACCAAACACCGCATGTTCTCATTCATAGGTGGGAACTGAACAATGAGATCACTTGGACTCAGGAAGGGGAACATCACACACCAGGGCCTATCATGGGGAGGAGGGAGCGGGGAGGGATTGCATTGGGAGTTATACCTGATGTAAATGATGAGTTGATGGGTGCTGACGAGTTGATGGGTGCAGCGCACCAACATGGCACAAGTATACATATGTAACAAACATGCACGTTATGCACATGTACCCTAGAACTTAAAGTATAATAAAAAAAAAGTTAAAAAAAATTTATTCAACCAGTCTATATCACTTAAGTATAAAGTTTAATTGTTAACTGTTAAGCAAAGTGGAAGTAGGACTTGGTGATTTCAGAAATTTCAGTCTCTCCTGGTTACAAAAGATGCTACAATTAGGAGATTTGCTGTCAGAAAAGATACTTTCAAGAGACAGCCAAAGATACAGTGTATTAGGTAAGGATTCACGTTAGGGATTCAAAAGAAAAGAGTTCTGATGTGTTGACTGGGATCACATTCTATGAGAGTTTATGTATCAGACAGAAGACTTTCACATTAATGTGTTATCTAAAATTGCTAGGGATGTAATGGCTTGAGAGTAGCATAATGAAATCATTACTTATGCAAAATGGATTTGGAATGGGCTGCAAGTCAGTCTTTGTTGTCATAATAAAAAGATAACTTCCACATCACAACAATAGTAACTTTAAACTTTCTAGTTTTATATATATTTTAACTTTTAGCTTCTCTAGAGCAGGCACACTCTTATCTTTCATTTTGATTGTTTCCCATAAAGCCAACTGTGATAAAACACAGTTATTTGTCGGTTGAATGTATAAATCTACAAAATGACATCCAGGTTAAACTTCTTTTAATTTTTTACTGTTCTGTCATATTTAGGTCAATGTAGTAGAGTGGGAAGCATACACAATTTAGTCAAGTCAGACAGAAGTCATAGGTCTGAGTTTCATCTACTAGCTGTGGAACATTGGAAAATTTTTTAACCTTTTCTGAATCTGAAAAAAAGATAGTACAATTGCAATGATAATATTGCAAAGAGCTTGGAAAAAAAATTATAAGAAAAATTATACCCCCAAACCTGTATTATATTCCTATTGTTACTGTAACAAATTTTGATGAACTAAGTGGTTTAAAACAACACAAATTATTTATCTTATGGTTCTGCAGGTCATAAATCTAAAATGGATTTCACTGGATCAAAACCAAAGTGTTGGCAGGGCTGCATTGCTTTCTGGAGACTAAAAAGATGAGTTTTCTTGCCTTTTGCATTTTATAGAGGCTATCCATATTCCTTGACTAGCGATCCCCTTCTATCTTCAAAGCCAGCATTAACCAGTTAGGTCTTTCTCACATTGCATTACTCTAACACTAACTTTTCTACCTCCCTTTTTAGCATATAAATTATACTTGTAATTACATTACTAGATTATTTTAGACAATCTAGGACAATCTCATTATTTGTAAGGTTAGCTGACTAGCAACCTTAATTTTGTCTGTCACTTTAATTCTTTCTTGCTATATAACAACCTATTCACAGTTTCTGGGGATTAGGACATGAATATTTTTTGGGTAATGGCATTATTCTGCCTATAACAGTCTACTTTTTGGCTTCAAATATTCACATCTGTCTAACATTCCAGGTACATTCATCCCATTTTAACATTCCAAAAGTCTTAATTAATTATAGCATCAAAGCAAAGTTTAATAGCTCATCAAAATATCATCAACTCCAAAGTCCCAAATCTCCTTATCTAAATCAGGTGTGGGTAAGGCTTTTGATATAATCCATCCAGAGTCACAATTCATCTCTAGCTGTGATTCACTGAAATTCAAGACATTAGTTATGTTCACCCAAAATGAAATGGTAGACAGGCTAATGATAATAGTATACATACACTTTCATTTAAAATGGAAAGAAAAGAAAAAAATAGAAAAAGAAAGAAAGGCATCGCTAATCCAAGTCATTCTTATATCATCTGGATAAGCTTCATCTGGTTTCAAGTCCTGGAACTAATCCTCTGAGATTGTGACTTTACCTTCTGTGCACCTGACTATGCCCTAGGAGTTATTCTTTCTCATGAAAGAGAGCACATGTTTGCAGATTACTTGTTTTATCAATCTGTTTAAGGGTGTTGTAGCCAGTACTCTCTTTGTCTTTTCTGATCCAAGGTCCAAACTGGCAGCATTTCTGCCGGTATAACACTGTCAAGAACATTGTGGGTCTCCCATGCCTAATCTCTTCAAAGAGCTCCATGTATAAGTGTGTCTTTTGATTATTCTGAGTCACTAGACAAAAGTTGTTTAGCCATGCCTTTGGTTGCCTCTTGAAAGTATGCTTTTCTGATAACAAATCTCCTAATTATAGCATCTTTTGTAATCTGGAGAGACTGAAGCTTCCAAAATCTTCAAGTCCTAGTTCCACTTTGTTTAACAGTTTAAAGTTAAACTATCTCTTTCCTCTTGCTTTTTGCTATAAGCCACAAGAAGAAACCAGCTGCACCTGAACACTTTGCTTGGAAATGTCCTGTTACTTAAGTCTATCATTTACAAGTTCTGCTTTTCACACAACTGAAGGACACAATTCAGCTAAGCTTTCTGACACTATATAGCAAGGATATCTTTTCATTCAATTTTCAATAGCATGTTCCCTATTTTTGAGCCCTCACTGGCAGCACTTTTAAGATTTATATTTCTCTAAATAATCTGTTCATAATTATGTATTCTCTAAGATGATATTATTTCTCTGGCATCACATTTAATATAAATATTCTATAAGGAACCCCTTTATGACAGTTTAGGCAGTCTAAGAAAATACATGTTTTCTTTACCATGCCCTTCCCTTTATTCTAAATTCTCACTAGCAACGTTGTTAATATCCATATTTCTACTAACGGTCTATTAAAGGAAATCTAGGCTTTTCCAATCATATGCCTCAAAATTTTTCCAGCTTCTACCCATTACCCAATTCCAAAGTCATTTCCATATTTTTAGGTATTTGGTACAGCAGTACCCTACTTGCAGTTATCAAAATCTGTGTTTGTCAGAGTTCAACCGCAGAAGGAGATCCATAAAGAGATTGCTATTATGAAATTTATTACAAGGAACTGGCTTACATGATTCTTTGGGCTATCTAGGTAAGCCTGAAATCCATGAATGAATTTCTTACTCACTAAGAAGATTGAGCTTTATTTTCAAGACTTTTCAGCAGATTGAATCAAGCCCACTCAGATCATGAATAATCTTTTACTTAAAGTTGATTTATTAAAGATTTTATTAACATCTACAAAATACCTTTACAGAAATACCTACATTTGTTTTTGAATAATTTGGGACTATGGCCTAGCCAAGTTGACATATCAAACACATCAAGGGATTATCAGACTCTGTTACCCTAACATAACCATTATTATACTTTTCTTTGTCCTTATAGACATTAGAGATAATTATTTTCATAATATACATTGATATTTATTTGTTTTGTGGATTTTCATCATAGATCTTTTAGATGCTATTGAAAACTTTCCATAGTTAAATAGATCGTAATTATGTAATGTTTAGTCTAATTTTTACCACAATTGACATTTCCTTTCATTTTTTACATTAGAAATTGCACCATAATTAATAACTACATGTTAACACTTTTTTATGCCCCTCTATTTTTCCTTTATTTTAAAAGGAATATACCTCAAAATATCATCAAACAGCTTCAGAGATGAAAGGAGTTTCTCATAAAAGTTTTGGATGCAACTGGAAAACGGCACACCACTCAGTCTCCACTCTCCACTGCAGAAAGTTTCATCTTTCACTTCTTAAAGTTTTACTCTAACCTCACCCTTTGTGTCCATGCTCCTGAATTCTCTTGGTCATGAGATGACGAGCTCAGATAACAACTTAGACAACGAGGCCAGTGACTCTGACCTGTTTCGTAGGCTCACAGTAGATGCCAGGAAAACTGAATCTCTAACTGGAACTATAAGAATTGATTAATCTCTGTGGGGTCGGTGGTGATATCACCTTTATCATTTTTTACTGCATCTATTTGATTCTTCTCTCTTTTCTTCTTTATTAGTCTTGCTAGCGGTCTGTCAATTTTGTTGATCTTTTCAAAAAACCAACTCCTGGATTCATGGATTTTTTGGAGGGTTTTTTGTGTCTCTATCTCCTTCAGTTCTGCTCTGATCTTAGTTATTTCTTGCCTTCTGCTAGCTTTTGAATGTGTTTGCTCTTGCCTCTCTAGTTCTTTTAATTGTGATGTTAGAGTGTCAATTTTAGATCTTTCCTGCTTTCTCTTGTGGGCATTTTG
>NW_016803492.1:1127711-1153105 GCF_001698545.2 Rhinopithecus bieti | reverse complement strand
CCATTACTGGGTATATACCCAAAGGATTATAAATCATGCTGCTATAAAGACACATGCACACGTATGTTTATTGTGGCACTATTCACAATAGCAAAGACTTGGAATCAACCCAAATGTCCATCAGTGACAGACTGGATTAAGAAAATGTGGCACATATACACCATGGAATACTATGCAGCCATGAAAAAGGATGAGTTTGTGTCCTTTGTAGGGACATGGATGCAGTTGGAAACCATCATTCTTAGCAAACTATCACAAGAACAGAAAACCAAACACCGCATGTTCTCATTCATAGGTGGGAACTGAACAATGAGGTCACTTGGACTCGGGAAGGGGAACATCACACACCGGGGCCTATCATGGGGTGGGGGGAGGGATTGCATTGGGAGTTATACCTGATGTAAATTACGAGTTGATGGGTGCTGACGAGTTGATGGGTGCAGCACAACAACATGGTGCAAGTATACATATGTAACAAACCTGCATGTTGTGCACATGTACCCTAGAACTTAAAGTATAATAATAATAAAAAATTAAAAATTAAAAAAGAATTGATTAATCTATCTAATTGCTCTCCATCTCATATATGGCACGATAATATTATATTCCTGCACATCAGAACTAATTTCGTCTCTATAAAATGCATGTCTTTATTCACTTGCTAAGTTCAAATGTTATCGCATTTCTAAAAGCACTTATTTCTTCTGCCCAAGCAGAGTTAATTACTTGTGTATAGGCATTCCTAAACCATTTTTTTAATGTCTCTGTAATACCAGTCATATTGGATGATAGGCATTATAGTTATTGGTTGAAGTATGTCTCTCTCACTAGTCTGTGAGCTGCTTAAGTTTGGGGTTATTTTAATATTTTTTTTAAAATTTGATCACTCTACAGAATTTTTTTCGTAGAAGTCAGAGAAAGCAATACTATAGGCCTCTTTTACACTACTTTTTCTTTATTTCTCTATGGCATTTTGGTGCTGTCAGTAATATTGTCTTCTTAAGATTTCCCTCTTCTCTTTCTTATATGATGCCACTCTTTCTTCTGGGTTTCCAGCTCTTTCTTCTTCGTCCTTAAGAATCCTTTGTCCTAATTTGACCCTATAATGACAGTGCCATCAAGGCTGCACCATCAGACCTTTCCTTTTCAGAGTGATGTCACTAGTTTTAAATTAGAAAATAACTGTAATTTATTTTATTGAATTTAGACTTCACCAATTCATGAATACATAGGCTAACCTCCTAAGGATTTAAGCAGAGATAAAATGACAATTATGCAAAGACATAACTGAAGAGTTTAATGTTTTCAGGGAAAGACTGAACTAGATAATCACTTTAATATAATTGCAGAATTCAGAACTCATACACTTATAGCAAAGCTCATTCACACAACTATTTTTTTAATTCAGATTTTAGGGTGCTGAATTAATTTAATTTTGAAATTAACAATAATTTCATTTTCAAAATTTAATTTTTTAACGGAGAGGTTTTTTTTTTTAAAGAAAGCTTGGCCCTAATTCTTTTGAATATCTCTCCTTAACGTTAACAAAATATATAAATACTTGACCAATAAAGGTTAACATTAATTTAGAAGATATGTAATTTACTCCCATTTCCAAAGAAGTAGAATCTGCTTTCACAATGTATCACTGAATTGAAATACATCTAAGAAATATTGTCTTGAATATATCCTAGATGCTACATGCTGTTTGGTAGAAATAAGTAAATATCAGCCTCTGCTTAATCTTAATCACTCACTGAGCTATCATGAAAATCAGACTGTCAAATTAGACTCACAAGAATCAGATGACTTACTCAGTGTCAAGCGTCACTATAATTCCAAGGACATGGATACTCAAGAGGCACAAGTGAAACAAAGAGAGGTCTGGGACCTCCCAATGTTCTTTCTTTCAGCCATGTCCTCTGGCCTTAAATAATAGATCAGATCTCCAGGTGAGATGTGTGAGATTTACTTCACTCATCAGGAAACATTTAAATTATAGAACATTTCCGGTTCATATTCCAGAGAATTCTGTAATTTACAAAGCATTCTACAGAGATCCATGTCTCATAAATCCATAAATTTCAGGTTCATTTACCCTGAGTTATTTTTAGCCAGGAATATTTGGCTAAGAGTATTCTGTACAGAAGGTGGATATATATATATATATATAGTCTTTTAACCAAGAGGTCCAGGAGAAAAGGTGATTGAGCAAAGTCATTTGATTTCTTCACCATCTCCCCAATCCTCTCACCCAGAGCATCCCTCTGGAAAGGGAATAAATGTATCATAGGCAGGTTGTCTAACTTCTTTCTTACTCACAATATACTGGAGAATAGAGAAGGTTGTGAAACTTGTTTGCACACCTACAATAGAAATAAAATAAGACCTTCTCTATTCTCCAGTATATGTGAGTGAGAAACAAATTAGGCTAGGCACCTGCCTGTGATCCCTTTGCTCCTCTTTCCAGGGATGCTCTGGGCGGGAGGGTTGGGGTGACGGTGGAGAAAGCAGACGACGGCTCAATCACCTTTTCTCCTGGACCTTTACGTAAAAAGACTGGTAATATATTTTAAAGAAGTCTTCTTTATAGAATACTCTTAACAATTGCTAGTGTATGTGCACAGACAAGTTTTCCCAAAACTTATAGAAAGAACAATAAAAATGTATAAATTTGTGTGGCAAATAGATGTTTCCCTGAAAGGTAAGATAGTATCATTTATTACAGAATATTGTAACAGACTTTTAATGAGACAAAAGAATAAACAGAGGTAATTAGGAATAGGACCAGTCAAGATACAGATGAAATTAAAAGCGCTGGACTTTGACTTCCTTTTATGAAAGGGCTCATTATCACAGTACAGGCAGAAGAATGCTGTTGTGAAATGGTAATCATCTACTAACTTGCCTTTTCTCTTTCCACTAGTTTCTGATCTCCTTAATGGCTCTCCTGTTTACTATTTTATAGCCAGTGCTGATAAAACAGTACACAAAAAATATTTATAATGAATGAATGTGTTTTTCAAAAATTATATATTTCTGTATTTATCAATGTGTTTTTTTTCTAGCACAATTAAAAACCTAATTTATGATTTCTGCATCACTGTTACCACTTCATATCAGAATCTAACTTCTGGTGTATGAAGAAGCATTTTTCCCGTAAAATGTGTTCAGTTGTTTAGGAAAATATCTACTCTGAAGACTAAAAGATGTTAATTATCACAAATAGATATTTCTATAAATACTGAGGTGGGAGATCAGTAGGACTTATTTTCTGAGCACCAAATCATGACCCTGCTGATCAAAGCAGGATGCAGTAAAGAAACCAGCAGAAACCAGCAGTTGGGGAGGGGGAGGAGAGCAACCTCTGGTTGCCCTCACTGCTCATTAGTATAAAGACACTGCCAGCAGCACCATGACAGTTTACAAATGCCATGGTAATGACTCAAAACTTACCTTATATGGTTCCAGGAACTCCTCTGCCGCTTTTCTAGAAAATTCAGAATAACCTACTCATTAATTAGCATTTAATTAAGAGTGTGTATAAATATAGTTGGCCAGTAATCTAAGGGGTTGCTTCTGTTGCTGTACACTGCTGCTGCTGCGGCTGTTGCTGCTGCTCCTCCTAGGGACTGCTGCACGGGCTGCTGCTGGGACTTCTCTGCGCACCACCCTGCTTGTGGAGCAGCCACTTTTCTGTACCCTGATGCTCTGGGCTACTCGGCCTGTGGGATAGCCCTGCTCTGTCTATGGAGCAGCCACTTTGCTGTACCCTGCTGCTCTAATAAACTTGCTGTTTTTTCACCCTTGGCTCACTCTTGAATTCTTTCCTGAGCAAAGCTGAAAACCCTCCCTGGCCTGCTCCCCAATTTGGGAGTTCACCTGCATTAATATGACACAGGAACACAATGTGTTCCAAATTCTGCTCGATATTTTATTTCTAGTAAAATTCCATACAGAAGTATACTACTAAGTCTACTTTAAAATATTTGAACATTCTGGTTGGGCCCACACAGTATATCAATTTCCCCAGAAAACTCAGTAAAGCAGTTTCACATTCCGAATGACATCTTCCACATAGCCTTAATCAGTGAGGAAACACTAAGCTGAGACAGATGGTAACGTAACCATGAACAACTCCTGCTTCTACATCTTTAATGCTTTTTGCCATTTGGAAAATAAACCTTACTTTATTTCATAATGTAACCACCTCTTTAAACTTACATTTACTTTCCTGGTATGTAGAACAAACCACTCTAAGGTGTCAAGGGAGACTCTTTATTAACTAAGAGATCCCAAAATGTCAAAACTAAAGGGGGAGGAAACCAATGGTGTGCTTATGGTCCTCTTCAGTTGATTGACTGGGCTTTCAATGACAGCCTGCTCTCCTGAAGAATCTGCTACTGGCTTTTATTTCTCTCTTTATGACAATTATTACAACGGTTTTTAATAGTTCTTTAGGATGTCACAGGGAATATTACAAGTAGGGAATTCTAGAAAAGCCCTTGTCTGAAGAATTGACATATACAAGCTGACTTAATGCTTGGTACTCATTTCTACCTTAAGTGTCTATTGTTTCTCTAAGTAGATAGACGACGAAACTATACAATGAAGATGGTTCATTAAAATCACTGTCCAACACTTACTTTATCTCATATTAAGTTTTCCTGTAATCTCTTATAAAATAATTCATTACAAAATTTTGTAGCCTTTTTCTAATTTAATAGATTTTCACTCCTAAGATGTTTCTATTATAGATAGATATAGAAAATATTTAAACTAAAGGACTAGAAAGCATGTCCTATCCTTCTTTTTGCCCCTGATTTTAAGACATGAGAAAAGTAAGGGTTTGCTATTGATAGTCTATACAAAGGCAATAATTTTATCAGTTCATCAATTCCTGTGTCATATGAAAATCTCTTAGGTTTCTTTTCCTCAGATCATTCCCTTTCTTCCTTTGTACATGCTTCCTGAATGAATATTCTCTGCTATCTCCAAGTTTCCGTTTACGTGTTAGCGATATCTCTAACCTGCATCTCTTCTAAAGTCAGCATCTGTATTTCAGCTTTATAATAAATATTTTGAAACTAAATGAACTTGAACTAAAAAGATCCAACAATAATTTATGATATTTATTTTGGGAAAGAATTTCCCCGGCATATTTTACCAGGACAACTTTATAGGTAGCCATAGTAAGCGTGTGTCTTATCTGTGTATTTTTCTTAATATTATCATTTCACTAATTGTGGAGGAGACAGATGTACACAAAAGAAGAGAGGAGCTTTAAAAAATGTATAATGCCTGCATGTTAGAACATTACTTGATTAGCAGGTTTCTGATATAATATTTGAGTCCACAACGTGACATATGCATCATAAAATAAATTCAAAGCCAAAAAAACTAAACAAGCAGACAAACCCACTTTATAAGTTTTTTCACTTTGTTTTCACAGATAATTCTTGCGGTCGCAATGGTGGTCTGAAATCATCAGCTGTTATAAATACAGTGACTGGAATTTTTAACTTTTCCTTACATTCATCAAACCTATTAAAGGAGGAGACAAATTTTCTGTTTTCATTTTCAATAGACTTCCTTCATTTTCTCTTAGAATCTTTCTGCTGTTCTTGATCCAAATTAATGAAATTATAAGCATCAATTTCACAAGGAAAAATACTTTTTTTTAATCATTGACTTTTGTCTTTAATCTTCAAGCATGTGGGGAATAAGTGTTATTTATCTGGCCTCATAAATGATTGAGGGACTTCTTTCTGTATCATGCCAATTCCTTAGTGCACAAATGTACCATCCTTTTCCTAGACTAAGGTTTCTCAATGTCAGCACTGTTACTTTTTGAGCCTGTATGATTCTTCACTGAGATAGGGAGAGGTTCTGTGCATTGTAGGATGTTTAGCAGCATCACTGTTATTTACCCACTAGATGCTACAGGCACTCTGTTTCCCACCATTACCAAATAGTGACAAATATGTCTCCAGATACTGAGAAATGCACCCTAGAGGACAAAACCTCCTTTAATTGAGAACCACTGACCTAGAATATAAACACGTCTCTGGTCTTTCATAACAAGGCCTACAAACAAGATCTGAAAGAAACAAATTATTTTATTTCTAAGTAACTTCACTCTCTCTCTCTCTCTCTCTCTCTCTCTCTCTATATATATATATATATATATGATATATATGTATATATATACAAGTATTTATGTAGGTATATATAAGCACATATGTATGTATATGTGTGTGTGTGTATATATATATTTCTAGTATATGTATATACTTTGTGCATATTCCAGAAAAAATTACAAGAAATTCACGGAAATATGACATAGAACCCAAGAAAGTAAAAATATCAATATCTGCCATTCAGTAACAAGTTACTAGATATTCAAGGAAGCTGAAAAATAGAGTCCATAATGACACGAAAATTTAATTAATCAAGACAAGACTACCTAGAAATGATACAGGTGATAGAATTCATAGACAATGACTTTAAAACAGTTATTGTAATTGTATTACATGTTTTCAAGAAGTTACAGGATATATGGAATATGATAAGTAGAGACATGTTAGATATAAAAATAACCCAAATCAAACTTTTAGAGATAAAAATTAAAATGTCTGAGATGAAAAATACACTAAACACATTTAATGGTGGATGAGACATTTCAGGGGAAACTTAAAGATATAGCAACAGAAACCAACCAAACTAAAACACAGAAAGAAACAAAGGCTGAATAAATGGACAGAGGCTTGGGCAACTAAATGCAATCAAATGTATGTGCAATTAAAGTTCCCGAAGGAGAAGAATAAAGAGAGAACAAATCAAAATATATGAAGAAGTAATGCCCAGACATTTCCCAAATATGATGGAAATACCCAAAACACCAAAAACAGAAAGAAAACTACACCAAGGAACACCATAATCGAATTAATTAAAAAGACCAATGAAGAGAAAATGTTAAAAGCAACTAGAAGAAAAAAACATGTTACATACACAACAACAATGATAAAGATGACAGTGGATTACTTAATGGAAACAAAGCAAGTGAGAATATTGTAAAGTAACATTTTTACAGTATTGTCAACTGGAATTCTCTAACCAGTCAAAACATCTTTGGAAACACAAGAGAAATAGGCTTCCTAGATGTGTAAAAGATGAAAGATTTTATCACCAGCTGACTTGAAATCCAAGAAAACTCTTCAGGCAGAAGAAAAATTATACTAGATGAAAATCTGGAACTACCCAAAGAAATGAAGAGCAATAGAAATGGTAACTACATCTGCAATCCAAACTTTTTTTCTTACTGCATTTAAATCTTTCAAATTATTACCAACAGTCAAAAGAAAAAATAATAAAAATGAATTGTTATGTTTATAACATGCATAAAAGTAAAATGTATGACAACAACAGCACTGAGTTCGAGGTCTTAGAAATAAGAATAAATGGTTTTTAATACTCTGTGTGAAGTGGTATAATATTAAATGAAGGTATAATGTAAAAATTAAGCAGATGTACCTCAAACTCTACAGCAAATACTAAAATAACAACAAGAAAGTTATACTTAAGCCAGCAAAGGAGTAAAATAAAGTAATGAAAGTTTCTAATTAATGAAAATGAAACATAAGGCAAAGCACGGATATGATATACAGAAAACCAGAAACAGAAGGAAGATTTTATTCCAACCATAACATTAATAACATTAATTATAAATGGTCTAAACATCCCACTTAAAAGTCAGAGGTTGTCAAGTTTGATTAAAAAAGAAAGACCCAATTATATGTGGCATATAAAAAGCCCTTTTAAATATAAAGACACAAGTAGATCACAAGTAAAAGCATGGAAAATGATGTATCATGCTACCTATAATCAAAATAAAGTTATAGTGCCTAAATTAATATCAGAAAATGCAGATTTCAGAGAAAAGAATAGTAACAGTATTATTAGAAATAAACTAAGTCATTTCATAATGATAGTTCAGTTATTCAAAATAATATAATAATCCTGTGTTTATATACTGATAACAGTTTCTAAGTATATGAGGAAAAAGCTGATTTGAATTGTCAGGAATAAAAGACAAATAAGCAATTATAATCACACTTCTTTCACCATGATAGAATATGTCTACCAAAAGTTACTAAGTTTACAAAGTGTCAAGTGCACATGAAATATTTAACAATATAGTCCATATTCTGGACTACAAAACAAGTCTCAATAAGTATAAAATGATTAATGTCATACAAATTATGGTCTCTTCAGAATGCAAACCAGCATGAGTAACAGAAATATATAAAAAAATTTCCCTAGTTTTGGAAAGCAAATAACAATTTGTCCATTCAGTCCAAAGCAATGAGGCAAGAAAAGAACACTGAGATTGGAAAGAAAGTACTAACACTCTTTTTCCTTCAGATAGAATGATTGTGCCCAGCATCCTAAGAAATCTCCACAACAGTTTCTAAAATTAACATCTGAGTTTATCAGGGATGCAGGAGACAGAAATAACTTGTATTTCATTATAAAATCAAAGAACAATTGACAATTGCAATCTTTAAAATTCGGTTAAAATAGCACCAAAACCATGAAGAGCTAAATGTAACAAAAAGAGGCAAGACCTGTATACTAAAATTTACAAAACTTTGTTGAGAAAATTTAAAGATCTTAATAAACGAAGAGATATACTATTCTCTTGAGTCAGAAGATTCAATATTTTAAAGATAACAGTTCACCTAATACTGATTTATAAACCAATTCAATTCCATTCAAAATCTTGGCAGGCTTTTTATCAAAATTGACAAGCTGGTTCCAAAATTTATATGGAAATGCAAAGGTCGTAGAAGAGCCAAATAATTGCAGGAGAAGAATAAGGTTGGAGAAGTTTCACTCTCTCTTAGGTTGGTGCAAATGTAATTGTGGTTAATAATTCAAGGCTTATAATGCCACATGATCAAGATAATGTGTTATTGGCATAAAATAAACAACACAATGGAGTGTCCAGAAATAAACCCATTTAGATATAATCAATTGATTTTTTCACAAAATTCCCCAAGCATTCTGTGAAAAAAGTGTACTCTTTTCAACATTTTTTTCTGGAACAGTTGGTATCTACATACAAAATGAACTTCAATCCATACCTTACACCATATAGAAACATTAATTCAAAATGAGTCAGCGATTTAAATGTAAACCCTAAAACTATAAAACAGCCTAAGAGAAGATCTTTTAAACCTTGAATTAGTCACAGATTTTCTAGATATTACACAAAGTGTACAGTTCATAAAGGAAAAAGGTAGAAAATTAGACTTCATCAAAATAAAACTTCTTCTCTTCCAATGGCACAATTAAGAGAATGAAAATACAAGAACCAGACTGGGAGAAAATATTTGCAAAACACATATCTGATAAAAGTCTGGTATTTCAAATACATAAAGAACTCTCAAATGCAATGATAAGAAAATAACCCAATTTTTAAAATGCACAAATGATTTAAACAGACACTTCACCACAGAAGACATAGGGATGCAATGAAAAGTTGAAAAGATGCTCCATACTTTTTATTGATTGTGCACATGAAAAGATACTCATTAGTCACTCTTGAAACACAAATAAAACTTTTAATGTGATACTACACATTACCACCCTATTGAAAGCAGGTTTTCTCAATCTAGGCAGCACTGACATTTTTGTCACTATAATTATTTGTTGTTGGGTGCTGTGTTATAAAACATAAGGTGTTCAGCAGTGTGCTTAGCTTCTTAATACCAATAGCAAACACTGCCTCCTGCCTTCTCCAGGCCTTGGCAGGTGTTCTCTGGGCACCAAATCACTCCAGGTTCAGAACCACTGCCTGTACTATGGCAGTCACCTCCAGCAGCCATTGGTCTTGTCCCACTCTACTTTGCTCCACACTACTGCCCAAGTTATCTTCCACACACCAAATCTGACTTTATCCTTCTATTCCTTTAAAGACTTATCCTGGTTCTCAGGTGATTTTTATTTAAAAAAAAATTATATTCCTCACAATTCTATGACTTTGTTTGTTTACACATCTACCTTGCACATCTTCTTTTTCCGTGACCCATATGTTGCAGTCAGAGCTCCTTGCTGAATACATTGCATCATTTTTGCTTCTGCAGTTCAAAGCATTTGCACAAAACACTGCTTCCACAGTGTATTCACTTTGCTCCTACTTTTTCTACTATTATGAAGCCCAAACATCTTCACTTGAAATTCTGAAATATTGAGATAAAGTACATCATCTCTGTGAAAGCCTTGCTGACATCAAAAGAAGTATTATCTTGAGGTTTTTAGAGTGCGGTCACCAGAAAACAGGTGAGAAAAAAAGACAACTTTTTTTCTTGTTAGAATGAAGGTCTATCCCAAGGTGTGATTATGTAATTATTTCTTCTGTCAGGTAGCAAATGCTTTATATGTTAAGTGGGTGCTAAGATTAGTTAATTGTTCTCAGTTCTCACAAATAACTGTCCTCTAAGGGTAAGCAAGTTCAGGAACAATGCAATTGATGATCTTGGATATTTCAAAAACCTAGCAATTTAGGCCACAGTCTTACAATTCTTTATTGAATAAGAGAGGAATTTGTTAATCGTTTCAGTTATTAGCTTCATATGGTGGATTTCCACAGCACATATTTTTCGTATCTTCGTTATACACTTAATATTTTTATATCTTATTTTTTATACATTATCATCACCATAATTCATTTGTGAATTCATTGAAAGCCAAGTTAGTGTCTAACTTATCTGTTTTATCCTCAGGATAGCACTAACCAAGTATGGTTGTATTGTATGGGCACTGCCCAAGACACTTAGGCAAGATGGTGATCAAGAGGTAAAAGTCAATGTGCCCTAGAGAAGTCCTGTGCCCACTACAGAAAAAGGAGGGCTTTCTCTAGATTGCAAAAAGGCAGTAATAAGGCAGTAATAAGCTTGCTGTGATAATATTTTAATGCCTAGTATGCTACTTTAATGTCTAGATGCTAGATGCTACTTCAATGCTTAGCTCATAGTAGTACTCAAATAAAGCTTATTTAAATTCGTATTCCTTTCAGGCAACTTGAATATTCAGGGCTCTGTTCAGGACAACAATCTCAGAAAACATCATGCTCTACAGGGACAGGTAAAAATTTTTTCTTTTTTGAGACGGAGTCTTGCTGTTGCCCAGGCTGGAGTGCAGTGGAGCAATCTCGGCTCACTGCAACCTCCGCCTCTCAGGTTAAAGTGATTCTCCTGCCTCAGCCTCCCTAGTAGCTGGGATTACAGGCATGCGCCACCATGCCTGGCTAATTTTTGTATAATTTGTAATGTGGGAGAGCCATTGCACTCCAGCCTGGGCAACAGAGCAAGACTCAGTCTCACACACAAAAATATATAAAGGTACAGCAAAAATGTGGTATAAAAGATAAAATACGGTACACCTCTATAGGGCACTTACCGTGAATGGAGCTTGCAGGGCTGGAAGTTGCTCTGGGTGAATCAGTGAGTGAGTGGTGAGTGAATGTGGAGGCCTAGGATATTTATTATTATATACTTAACTACTCAATTTAATTTTAAAAAATTCTTTATCGAATAATAAATTAACCTTAGCTTACTATAACTTCTTTTACTTTATAAACCTTTTAATTTTTTTAACTTTATGACTTCTTTATAAGATAGCTTAAAACACAAACACATTGCATAGCTGTACAAAAATATTTTTTCTTTATATCCTTATTCTATAAGCTTTGTTTTTTTAATATTTGTTTCTTCAAAACTAAGACAGAAGCACACACTTAAGTCTAGGCCTACACAGGTCGGGATCATCAATATCACTCTCTTCTCTCTCAACATCTCATCCTAAGCGAAGGTCCTCAGAGGCAGTACATCCATGGAGCTGTCATCTCCTATGATAACAATGCCTTCTTCTGGAATAACTCCTGAACAACCTCCCTGAGGCTGTTTTACAGTCAACTTTTTTTTTAATAAGTAGAAGTAATACTCTCGAAAATAACAATAAAATGTATTGTGTAGTAAATAATAAACCAGTAATATAGTCATTTATGATCATTATCAAGTATTATGTATTGTATATAATTGTATGTGCTGCGCATTTATACAACTGGCATCACGGTAGGTTTGTTTACACCAGTATCACCACAAACCGTGAATAATGTTTTGTGCTATGATGTTACAATGGCTACATCATTGGGCAACAAGACTTTTCCAGTACCAATATAATCTTATGGTATCATCATCATATATGAGGTCCATCACTGACTGAAACATTGTTATGTGGCACAAACTATATAAACAACTTTTAAGTCATAGGAATACAGTGACATCAATCAATGGAAAGCAATCTGCGGAAAAAAATATTTTTATTAATTTATTCAGACAGAATCTCACTCTGTTGCCCAGACAGGAGTCCAGTGGCACAGTCGTAGCTCACTGCAGCCTTGAACTCCTGGGCTAAAGTGATCCTCCTTCCTCAGCCTCCCAAGCGTCTGAAACTACAGGTGAGTGTCATCACACCAAGCTTATTTTTAGATTTTTTATTTTGGTAGATACTGAGTGTCATGTATTTCCCAGGCTGGTCTCCAACTCTTGACTTAAGTGATCTCCCACCTCAGCCTCCTTTGAGATTATAGGCATGAACCGCCACACCCAGCATAAATTTAAAAAAGAAGCATTTATTTTTCATTTAAAGATATGAATAATATAAAGATAAAACATATGTGAAAGTTACATTTAACTCTAGCGGTGAAAAAGGAAATAATACAAGTTTAGAGAAAATGTATGATTTTGCAAAGTTCAAATTTTAGTGAAATCTGATAATGGCCAAGTATTTTATGACTTTGCAAAGTTTAACTGGATGAGAATAAAAATAAACGTTCATTTGAAAATTCAAAATTTTACATAATAGAACTTACTTTTGCTAAACTTCATTTATGACATTGAATAAAAGTTTTGTAAACATGAAGAGTCTAATAGTATTTTGACAGTCTCTGGAAACTGAGGAGATAAATAGGTCATTTGAATCACAGAAAGGATTTTCTTGATTTTACTTATTTTCCCCAATATTGTATGGGTTTTTTTTAAGGGGGTCAGGGGCGGGACCTCGTTATATTGTGCAGGCTGGTCTTGAACCTCTGGTCTAACGTGATCCAACCTCTAAGCCTCCAGAGTAGCTAGGATTACAGCTACATGCTGCCGCACCCAGCTCTGTATGAGGTTTCCTAAAGAATAATTTTTGCATAAAGAATCTTAGGTTATATGCCATATAGGCTAAATTTTGAGTAGACATACTAAATATTTCTATATTTGGTGATAAGAATGATTTTTCAGCCACCAGATACTTGGATACCTGTCACTTGGATATCAACAAGGACCTTTGTAAGAAATAAATATCACACACACATCAGATAAGATTTTGTTAAAGTGACTGTTTTTAAGGTATACATGGCCTTTATGGAAAACATAAGGACTAATGTAGTTAGTACTTCAGAGGCTGAATGAACTGGGAGCCATTATTATCTCACTTAAAGACTAGGATAGGGATGATTATGTGCACTGGGTGAGAGAGAACTGTCTGACTTTGCTATGACCTTCAGCTGAGGACCATGCCAATCTGCAGTGATTCTGCAGGGAGACAGAGGGGATAAAGACTTTAACTTTACTCACATTCCTCCCTCTAATGTCTCATAGTTTTCCCATTGATTGATCCAAACTAGGAGTCAGAGTCTGTTAGTTTATTCCATATTGATTGTTTGCCAGGAAACACAGCAGATAAAGCAAAGAAGAGCATGGATCTTGAGGAGCAAATGAAAAATAGCATACTGGCTTGGGATCAAAAAAAAAAAAAGGTATCTATTAGGCAACCTAATTATGCTTTTGTTGGGCTTAATATGTTAGATTTTAAACTGCTGTTTCAAAAACTAAATTTACTTTTCCTTTATCTCATAGTTAGCTAACAGTTTCTTGTAAGATTTGACATTTTTTCCAATCTAAAACTAAAGTTTAAAAAATAAACAATTATTTATATTTTTTTCTTCACTAGCTGAGCAGCATTAAGGGAAAGAAAACAAGGAAAATGACACTAATGTATACAAATGTAATGATTTTACATTGGCTCAGGTTTTAAGACCCTTTTACAGAGATTTATACAGAGGGTGACAAATTTTTTTTTTTTTTTTTTTTTTTTTTTTGAGAGCAGGAGTCTCGTCTGCCTCCGGGCCCAGGCTGGAGTGCAGTGGCCGGAATCTCAGCTCACCTGGCCAAGCTCCCGCCTCCCCGGGTTCCCGGCCATTCTCCTGCCTCAGCCTCCGAGTACTGGGACACAGCGCCCGCCAGCCCAGGCGCGCCCGCTATTTTTTGTAATTTTTTTTAAGGTAAAGAGACGGGGTTTCAGCCGTATTAGCGGATGGCTCGATCTCACTGACCTCGTGATCCCCCGTCTCGGCCTATCCAAAGTGGCTGGATTACAGGCTTGAGCCCACCCGCGCCGCCAGAGGGTGAAAATCTTAACAGTTTTAAAATTATTCTGTGATAACTGTGAAAGTTAGTACAGCAGAACACACACACTGAAGGTCTCATGGGCTGCTTGAATTATGAAACTTGTTCTCACAGATTTCCTAACATTTGGCTTACATAGTCATCATCTGTCATGCTAATTAAAGTTTTTACTATAATATATAAATTCAGAGTGAGCAAACCAAGTTTGAAATGAATATAGAAATGGAAATATTTCTAAACCCTAGTAAATATTTAGGATTTATTTTATTTCTTTTATAACTTTTTTTGGTTCTCTTTCAAAATGAGAATCTCTCTCTGATATAGTACTAGCTTCAGGACTTTGTAGTTGAGTTTGTACTCATCAGCAGCAATTTCAATATATTATCTCAGGTTCCTATGAATCTTAGTGGTGTGGAATTGCCTTAGCAATTAGGTGCATGTATACTCTACTTTTGAGACCCTATTGCTAGTGGTCTTAGGGCCAGGAGAAATGATCTTACATGTAGAGTCTTATTGCAGACATAAAGAATGTTTTCTTCTTCTGAGTTATCAGAGAAAGAAGAGAATAATGATGCAAGGTACGCATTAACAATAGCTACTTAAATCTAGTTCAACCTTGTATATGTAATATAAGGTAAATCTATTAATCTCCTTGTAGAGTCTTTATCTGTGACTTTTTCCTAGTTGGCCTGAGAGTTTATAACTCCAAAGTGATATCTCCTACATTGTTTTTATATCATCACCAGTCAGTCTTGATAGCTTAATCGTGTTGACTTTATTTCCAAATGATTCCATCTAAAACTTTTTAGTCTTATCTAGAAAAGGCAAATGTCACCTGCTGTGTTATTTACTACACAATAATATATTAAATACATGCTCTAAATAGTTTTGTAGGCCATAAATGAAAATAAGATGCCCAGGTTGAGCCCAGTAGCTCATGCCTGTAATCCTGGCACTTTGGGAGGCCAAATCGGGTGGATCTCTTGAGGTCAGGAGTTTGAGACCAGCTTGGCCAACATGATAAAACCCTGTCTCTACCAAAGATACAAAAATCAGCCAGGCAGGTGGCACGCCCCTGTAGTCCCAACTACTTGGGAGGGTGAGGCAAGAGAATGGCTTGAACCTGGGAGGCGAGGTTGTAGTGAGCCGAGATTGTACCACTGCACTCCAGCCTGGGTGACAGAATGAGATGCTGTCTTAAAATAAAATAAAATAAAATAAAATAAAATAAAATAAAATGCCCATCAAGCTTGAATAAAGTAATACATATACAGCACTATATGGGAAATTGCACTCAATGAACTTTTGGACTATGTGTTCTACACTATCTGTCAAGAAACATTCTCTCCCATAAAGCCAGGAAGTAGAAATTATAAGAGGACATTGTCACTGACATTGCTTAGGGTTGGAAAACATATACTCTTGCTTCAGATAGTCTCTGACTAGATGTCATATTATCATTGCAGTCTCGAGGAGTTACCCAGTGCTGAATCTCAGCATGGCTTATTCACAAGTATTCAAAGATGAGATAATAAAAAATACCACCCATTCCTCTTAATACATAGTCTTAATATGTAGTCATATTAAACTACATTAAACTATTAAAATTTCATGTATTAATAATATTTAAAGATTAAGTCCAGACATATTGTCTCCTAAAATGAAGTAATAGATTAAAATAGAACATAACTAAATATCTCCCCTCTCTTTATTGATTCTTGTCTAACAAACAACTGTAAGAGGGGACTCCACATAAATATCTACTAATGTTATAGTTTTACTTGTTTTGTCTTACAGTGAGAATTTCCGGTACTAGTTGTCATTCATTTACTATTGGTCTGAAAACCTACAGGGAGTGATTTTATTATTTACATGACACTCTACTTAATAGAAAGCACAGCCCTAAAAGCGTGAAACTAACTATAAGGAAGAAGTCTTACGATTTCAAATAAGCAGACGGTATTCTTTGTCTTCCATTGCTTGCACAACAAAAAGAAAACAAGACCATAAGCAGCTCACCTCTCCACCCGTGCTGAGACTAACAGCCAGATGTATTTTAGAAGAGACTTAATCAAGCCAGAATTCTCTTACCCACTCAAGCCATAAAAATATAAAATTATGAGAATAAAAAAGTTCAGTATCATTCTGAAGTATTCATAAGTTAATAAAGAGTGACCATTTGAGATTTCTTAGAGTATCTATTTAGAGTTTTTCTTATTCTGTAAATGAATAAATGACTATTTGCCAATTCAATTCACAAAAGCTTCAAACTATGTCGGTGCTAGTATTGATAAGAAAACATTTTAGATTCTTCTTTTCAAGGTGTCCATTAAGAAAACTAGAGAATATGAGATGCCACCATTATATAAGAATATTAAAGAAATGTATAAATATAAAATAACCAATTTTCTGAGAAACATGAAAAAGGGTTGGCTTTCCAGATTGATATTAGATGAAGGTCTCTGTCATTCACCATAATATTTACCAGGAAACACTACATTCATGAATATTCCACTAATGTGCCTATATAGGAATTCAATTTTTTTCTTTACTGTCTTTGCTTTCATCTTTTTATACATTATGATTTAATTTAATTTAATTTATATTGGTGAGAGCAAGATTTTTTTTGTATACTGAAACAATTGTTCTGAATTTATAAAACTACTTTTTTATTTTATATGTTGCTTTTCATAATTTTACTTCTTAAGCTGTCAGTACTAAAATTAAATTGATGAAATCAACACGTAAGACTCAATGTACTGTTTCTTTATTTTGATAACTAGGATTGTCAGACACTCATATGTACACCCTTTTTTGGCCTTAAATTTAAATTCTACTTCTTCATCCAGTGAAGTCATACCATTATCTGAAAGGGGTAACAAATGGTATATCCACTTTCAGTTATATCCATCCTGGGATTGTTCTAATTCAAGAGCAAAAGTAAAAGACTGTGTAAGTGAAGGATGGCCCTTGTTATTTTCCTGCTTTCCTTTTAATGTAGTGCCCTTTTAGGCCATTTTAAAAGTGAGTAGGTTAATAATGTTCATTTTAGTTAATCCTAATTCGTCTATTCTAAAAGTAATGGTAATTTCCTACAAGCAATTTTTCCCTAATTCCTACTGCCAACTCAGAGAACACATCAGCAACAACATAAAAAAAGAGGAAGCAGCAGCAAAGACAAAAATATAAAGAATAAAAAGGTAATGTAATGAGAGTATCTGGGGCAATGACCAGAGCCCAAAATTACAGGGACACACTGTGATTGAGCAAAATAGTCAACTTCATACTAAAATGAAAATTATTAGAGTGCCTTTTAATGTAATGAAATGTGGTTTATTTTTCCTGAGTATTACTATCATAGGCAGATAATTCTTTTCAGGATTTGCTATCATAATATTTGGTATTCTTCTTTTTTTTTGGCAAGCTTAGTGTTTTTCCTAAACTGCATGTGATTTTCACTATCTACCTTGAGTGGATTATTTTAAAGCCTTACTAAAATCTTGTCATCTGCTTGCCAATGAAAACAATTAATTAAGAAAGCTACTAAATTACTTGAAATGCTTTATAAGCTAAGTATGCTGAATATAAAGGCTATTTGTAATTATCAAATTACTTAAAAATTTGATTAAGAATCATACAATATAGAGATAAGATTACATAGTCATACAGAAACACACATACGAATAAGATCTAAAACATATAGGTGAATATCTTAAGGAGCATATATTGTTTACTTGACAAGTTAACCCGGATGGTAATATCAGAAAAACATTGAACTTGCACTGGTAACCTGCTGAGTTTATTAGGACAGGAAGAAAAGCATAGATAACGTTAAGGAAGGCTATTATAGTATTAATACAAGTCACTAGTATTTTAAGGTTTCTCCTTCCTGAATACATAAAAAGTTGTTTTTTTCTAGGTTTACTTTCTAATAGTGAATGTACTTTGAAAAACAAATAACCAAAGCCCCTTTACTCTGTTTAAATTGTGGGTGTTTGTTATTCAAAATTAAAATATTTATTTTCAGTCTCTGACTGTCAATCATCAAAATTCATGCAGTTTTCAAAACATTGAAAAACAAATACAGGCTCTTAGTTGTATTAAGTTTGGCATATGCTGTATAAATACTCTGTGACCAACTAAAGTGTTTACAGAGTAGTGGAAAGCTTAAAGGGCATAATAGTATTAGCTTTGAATTCAAAACAAAAATTCGTAACAAGCCCAGTGATTTGATGAAATGGGCTATGTTTCCCAGGAATATATTTTCAAGATAATTAGATGTCAATTAGCAATCACTTCACTAAGTAGAAATGCATTTTTCTATCAGTGTTAGTGGAAGAGATTTAAACATTCAAACTTTGGTGGGAGTGGCTAGAAGGTTCCTCTCTGTGTTTTTCCTCATCAGTGTGAAAGTATCTTAAATATCTAGTAAATTATACAATTTAAAGTCCCTCACCTACCTTTTGTAACTGCCTTTAAAAAGTGAACAGACATCATATTACTTCAAATATATATATTTTATGAAGACTGTCATTTTCCTACAGTTGGCACATTGGTGTTCCTGGTTCTGCTCACATAATGATAGTTAAGTTCAAAGATGCTCCCTGTTATGGCATGGCCCACCATTTTGATGAGCATATGTCATGTAAAGGACTGAGCAAATAGAATCAGATGGACTTGGTGTATATTTTTACTAGGCGCACAATCCAGAATTTAGTCTGCATGAAACTCCAGTTAAGTCATTTGTAAATGGGATATAATTGGTTATTGAGAACATAAAGTGATTTGTCAAAGCACTTTTATCATTATGGAAACCTAGAAAGTCCGCAATGAAGTAGTCTCTTTTGCTTCTTGAAATAGTTTTTCTGCCATCCGCCTATGCTCTATTAGCGAAAATTAACCACATCCTCATCAACACTACCCCTATTGTGGTATTTTGTTATACCTGGGGACATATCTCAGTCTTCGGAGCTTCTATATCTATGACAGAAAGTATAAAGTGGTTGAATTTTACACAAACTTTAAAAGATAAGTTAAAAATGTTAAAATTAAAAGGTAACGTCAAAGATTAAAGTTAGAAGAAATTCTAAAATTAGATCTTAAAATTTTAAATGAAAAGACTAAAAAAGGTTAAAGCCAATGTGAAAATGCATAATTACAGCAAGGTTACGGTATAATGATAAAATCAACAAGACAAAAATTTATTAAGCTTGTGACTATGAAGAGAACTAAAAGAGGTAAGATAAGAAATAAAATTGTAGTTTTAAAAGTAGTAACTTTTAAAGACCTTTAGAAATAAAATAGACAATAGATAAATCTGAAGAATGAATATTAAAACAAGGAAATAAATAAACAATTATAAATATAAAAGAAATTCAATTTTGAAGCACTAAAATCAATAAAATAAGAGAAATAGGTCAAGTAGCTAAAGAAATAATAATGCAAAGACATTAGAAAGTGAAAGAGGTATGTGATAAAAATACAATATTTAATTCAAGTCAAAGTGCTAAAAAATGAGAATATGAATATGTAATTTTAAGATGATGTGATTTACAAGTTAAAACCAGAAAGCCTAAATTATGAGAAAGATAAAATAATTCAAAGGAAAAAAAACCTGTGTGTGTGTGCATATACATAAGCATATGTATATTTACATACATCATCTTTTGGACTATATAGCTGACCAACACACCAAACAATTGGGAGTGGCATGAAGCAAAAAGTCCGAGGTAATTTTGCTCTGTGCTTCAAGCTATGATCTCAAGTTACAATGGCTGTCAAGGGGAAGGACAACTTTAAGCAACTACCCTACTTTGCCTCATGATTTCTCTATCTTTGACAAGGAAAAATACTCAGAAAAACAAGGAAAGGATATTGGCTCTTCTGAATGTAGACCCATGTATGGAGATTGTGTTTGTGGGTAGACACTGTAACGGTAGAGAAAATGTGGGGTGGTAAATGGGGGTGGAAGGTGTTCTTTGTACATGTGAGGAATGAAAAGATCTGAAGAATATGAATGTGAGAGGAAATCAAGGAAGAGAGAGAAGTGCAAATGAAAAATGACGCCATGCTCTGTGGACTGGATTTCATATAATATCTTTCTTAAGTGAAAATCACGTTGGTTTTTTAGTTTTATTTTGACGTATGTAGTATTATGTAAATTTTGTTTTGGTGGGGGTGAACTCCCTTGGATTGTGGTTCCTAAAATGTGTGCAATCGCCAACTTTTATGTTTCAATGGCGTTGTTTCATTTTGCACACTGATAAATGCTTGAATCATTCCTGAAGCTACTACAGAAGGCTGGTGGGTTAGGTATGTTGTTGTCCTCTACACTCCCTTATACTTAACCTGTCTTTGTTTGTGGTAAAAGGCTCATATTTCTGAACGGTATGGAAAAAATGTTTTCTTGGATCCTAGACTTTTTTACCAAATATTCCAGTAATCCTCCATTGATTATGTTGTCAAGTATATTTCAGATTTTTCTTTCTATTGATATCATAGTTTTTTAGTTGCTGATGATACGCTGATAAAAAAACATAAGGATTTAGTATTGCCTTAATTATTTAAATTATGTGCAAACATTTCTGAATCAATATTTGTTCCTTTGAATAAAAATGATAGTCTTTTTGAGCTTATTTTGCACAACAGTGAAATGAAAAAAATGTAAGTATTAAAATATAAATATAAGACAACTTAGAAGAAAAAACATGTGTTACTGTATTCAAGGACACACCAGAAATGAGAATTATTTTCTTATATTTTCCAACTTGTAATGTGTTTTACTGTGAAAAAAGTAAAACATGCAAAGTTTGACATTTCTTCCAAGATAATTTGTCTTTTATCTAATCTGTGCTTCTTTATTTAGCTGAATGAGTAACAGGAATCCAATACTTTGGGTCTATTCTTTTGTTTGTGTGTAATTCTGTTGATCTTATTCAAATGAGTACTGAGACTTGGTCATTATACAGCCCCTTTTGGCCAAGGGTTTCTTTATCCTCTTCTATTTAGGTTTTTATATTTTTATCACCTTCCCTACTCCTTTCTTTAAAAAAAATGAGACTATTTTTTAAAGCAGTTTTAGTTTACAGCAAAATTAAGAGGAAGATACAGAATTTTCTCATAAACCTCCTGCCCTTGCACATACACAGCTCCCCCATTATCAACATCTTCCACCAGAGAGGTATGTTTCTCACAATTGGTGGACCTACAATGACACATCCTAATCACCCAAAGTCCATAGTGTACATTAGGGTTCACTCTTGGCGTCGTACATCCAACACCATGTAAAATTACAATCCAACATTAGTTTGGGGTGGGAACAAAGAGCCAAACTACATCAATCCACCATTATAGTATCATGAAGTATAGTCTCACTGCTCTAAAAATGTTCTGTGTTTTGCCTATTCATCCCTTCAACACCCGGACTCTTGGCAATCACTGATCCTTTTACTGACTTCATAGTTTTATCTATTCCAGAATGTCATAGTGTGGAATCATACAGTATGTAGTCTTTTCAAACTGGCTACTTTCACTTAATAATATGCACTTAAGCTTCTTCCATGTCTTTTCAAGGGTTATTAGATCACTTATTTTTAATGCTTATTTATATTTCATTGGATGTACTAGTTTATTCATCCATTCACATACTGAAGAACATCTTGATTGGTTTCAAGTTTTCACAATTATAAATAAAACTATAAACATCCAGGTGCAACCTTTTGTGTGAACGTAAGTTTTCATCTCTTTTGGGTAAATACCAAATGTTCAATATTAGGATTGAATGGTAAGAATTTTTAATTTTGTGAGAATTGCAAAACTGTTTGTTGAAGTGATTGTATGATTGCACATTTCCAGCAGCAATGACTGCAAGTTTCTGTTGCTCCATATCCTGGTCAACATTTGACATCAGCATTCCAGATTTGGGTCATTCGAATAGGTGTGTAATGAGATTATGTTGTTTGAATTTGCATTTCTCTGATGACATATGATGTGGACATCTTATAATATGTTTATTTGCCATCTGTATATCTTCTCTAATATAAGGTCTATTTTATTTGCCATTTGTGTATCTTCTTACAATGTCAGGTGTCTGTTAAGTTATTTTACCCATTTTTAAATCAGGTTGCTTGTTTTCTTATTCTTGAACTTAATAGTCTTTATATAATTTGGATGATTGTCCTGTATCAGATAAGTCTTTTGCAAATATTTTCTCCAAAACTGCTGCTTGTCTTTTCATTCTCTTGACATTGTCTTAGAGAAGAAATTTTAATTTTTTTTTTTTTGTTTTAATTGAGACAGAGTCTCTCTGTTGCCCAGGCTGGAGTGCAGTGGAGCAATCTCAGCTCACTACAACCTCCACCTCCTGGGTTCAAGCAATTCTCCTGCCTCAGCCTCCCAAGTAGCTGGAATTACAGGTACGTGCCATGATGGCCAGCTAATTTTTGTATTTTTAGTAAAGACAAGGTTTTGCCATGTTGGCCAGGCTGGTCTCGAACTCCTGACCTCAAGTGATCCACTTGCCTCAGCCTCCCAAAGTGCTGGGATTACAGGAATGAGTCATCACACCCAGCCTGAAGTATTTAATTTCAATGAAGTCCAGCTTAACAATTATTTCTGTTGGCCGAGCACGGTGGCTCAAGCCTGTAATCCCAGCACTTTGGGAGGCCGAGAAGGGCAGATCACGAGGTCAGGAGATCGAGACCATCCTGGCTAACCGGGTGAAACCCCGTCTCTACTAAAAAATACAAAAAATTAGCCGGGCGGGTGGCGGGCGCCTGTAGTCCCAGCTACTGGGGAGGCTGAGGCAGGNAAAAAAAAAAAAAAAAAAAAAAAAAAAAAAAAAAAAAAAAAAATTTCTGTCATAGTTCATGGCTTTGATGTTCTGGTATCTAAAAAGTTGTCATTATACTGAAGGTAATTAAGGTTTTCTCCTCTGTTATCTTCTAGCTGTTTTATAGCTAAGAACATCTTATAAAGGATGACTAACATTTTTAATTTCATGCTATTTCGTGATACTCTTTGTGACTCCCAACTTAAAATTCTTCATGATAGTATTGGTTATTAAAAATAAAAAATGAAATTTATGGCATGTTAGGGGTGAGGTGGGACAGAAAGTCATAGGGCATGAAATATAAAATCAACACTTATCATTCAGAAGAGGCAGAACGTAAGTATCAGATCATGAAAACACTTATCAGTTCCATAAGAATCTTGGGACATAACCACAAACAGAAAAAGGAAGCTAGATTTCTCAGTTTGTGGAATGGAACTTATAGTCAGTTATTTTAAAAGCTGAATGGTGATGGCCACTTCAGAAGATTTAGAAATATATGAGCTTCTGACCCTTGGATTATATAATAAACTATTATACCTACTTTTAAGTATCTCTTAAAATATATTTTTTACTCCATTTCTCTTCCTACCACCTATAACTGAATGGTCTCCTAATTTTTCTTGCCCTTCATACTTTTTCTCACTTCCAATCCATTTTCAAATCCTCTAACACATTTTACTACTGTAACACTAACCAGTGTGAACCCTTTGAAAATAATATTATCTGGAGATTTTCAGTCTTTAAATAAGAAAGAATGACATCCATGTGGGTTATGATATATTTAGATTTACCTCCACCATATTATTAAGGTTTTATATTTATTATACTTATTATTTGTTTTCTTTTTCTTTACTAACAACTGCTAGATTGATAAAATTATCTTAACTGTCTTACTTCAACTTTCTACATCTATTATTTTAGGGGTAGCCCTTACATTTCTAGCATGCATGCCCAATTTTTTTGGCCATCCCAATCAAGTCTAGAGTTAACCCGTTTCTCTGTCTATTTCACCAGAACTGTCAAAGAGTAAGTTTCTGTTGTTGGAAACCACACAGTTTGTGGCACTTTGCTACCACGTTTCTAGGAAACTGATATTCATCATTTTCCTAATTGCCTCAGGGAATTCTTGTTTGGTAGTTTCTCCTTATTCTCAGGGGATATGTTCCAAGACTCCCAGCAGATGCCTGAAACCACAGATGATACCAAAATACATATACAGCATGTTTTTTCAATCTGAAAACTAGGAGGGGTAGTAAGTGACTAGCGGGTGGGTAATGTATACAGCATGGAGACACTGGATAAAGGGATGTTTCACATCCTGGATGGGACAGAAAACATGGGCACAAGATTTCATCATGCTGCTTAGCACATCTAGCAATTTAAAACTTATGAATTGCTTATTTCTGGAATTTTCCATTTAGTATTTTCAGATTGTGGTTGATTGCAGGTAACTGAAACTGTGGAAAGCAAAACAAGGATAAAGGGGGACTACTGCTGTTTTCTCTGTTTGAAAAGTGTGCACTAGAATTTTTCACTTAGTTAACTCCGTCTTTGAAGTTTCATTTCAACTAAATGTTACTTTATCTCTGCCCTCCTTCACTAAATAGAGTTCTGTTATATACTTTCATTGAGCCTTGCAGTTTTCTTTATAAAGCATTTCCCACAGATGTGACTAAGCATTAATATCATTATTGTTTATTATATATGCCGTCCACTAGAATGTAAGCTCCCTAAGGACACAGATACATGTTCACCTCTATCCCCTTACCACCTATGGTCGTATCTAGTCCATGGAAAATTTTAAGTAAATATATTTTGAATAATTTAATTAATATACATCGTAACAAGACTGAATTTCAGAGTACTGACATTCCTAATTTAAAGAATATATCTACTTAGGAATAACAAGTAGAGATCTTTTTCATTTTAAAAAATCCTCAAATGCTAAACACATGTATTTACTCATTAGCACATCAGATTAATGAATCAAATATTTTTTTTTACAATTTTTTTTTTTTTTTTTTTTTTTTTTTTTTTTTTTT
>NW_016803492.1:1110362-1127472 GCF_001698545.2 Rhinopithecus bieti | reverse complement strand
AGTAGCTTGGACTACAGGCGCCCGCCACCTCGCCCGGCTAGTTTTTTTGTATTTTTTAGTAGAGACGGGGTTTCACCGGGTTAGCCAGGATGGTATCGATCTCCTGACCTCGTGATCCGCCCGTCTCGGCCTCCCAAAGTGCTGGGATTACAGGCTTGAGCCATCGCGCCCGGCTACAATTTTTAAAAGAAGTTTAGTTAAGAGTTTCCATCAATGTGAGCCATGTACCACAATCAGTAGTCCTAATTTAAACAACATTTGGCATTTCTACTCAAATCTGTTTTTCTTCATTGACAGAAATATCATTTTCTTTTAACTTTTACCTACTGAATATTTCTTCTTAGACATTTGCCCAAGCCATTCTTTGTAGATATAAACATAGAATGAAGAAGTTATTCAGTGGTAGTGAGAGAAGGCAGTGTGAAGATGTGAAGAAAATAATCATGCATAGTTATCAAAGTGTCCCTCAATTCCAGGGAAATGGCCTAAAGATGATCGCTTACAGCCAGGAAAAGCAGAGAACACTGTAAACAGAAAGCATGTGATTATGAATGAGCTTAGCAATAATTATATGGAATGGAGTTGGGGAGATAATCACAGCAATCTATGTGAAGCAGAATATTCACAAATATATCAAACTTGATCAGATGGAAAAAAATTATCTGCAGGTTAACAAACAGAACTTTTTGAAAAAAGTTGTTCTGACACTGTTGCAAACTTGCTTTCATACTGAGGAGCATTTATTAATTTTTGATGATTCTTTTTTTTATGATGCAGACTGATTTCAGTAACGCTATCCAAGCATGGTCTTTTCTTGGTACTAAGAATATAGTATTGAGCCTCAAACTCCAATTCTTCCCTATGAGAATACATAGATAATTAGGCTTTGTAAACTAGATGTTGTTAGGTAGGAATAAAAAGTATATCTTTGAAATGTAAAATCAGTAAGCCACAATTACTTTTTCGTAACTATAAACATGGGGAATTTCTCCTTACATTTGAAACACTTTCGTTTGATAGTCAACAGCAAAATCTGTCCACTAAAAAAAAATGTATCTACATTAAAACATGTCTTTGAGATACCTATCAGCTCAATTAAGCATACCTTCCTTCCAGTGCCACGCTAGATCTCGTAAGCACTGATATAAAATGTTACACGTGGAACTCTTTTTCAGATGAGGTGCTCTATATAAACATATATCACTATTACTTATAATCTTAATCAAGATTTCATAGGATTTTAACTAAATCAACTTTCCTCAAATGCTTTAATTATTTTATATTGGACTGTTAATCTGTAACTGGAGAAAAAAATTAATGCTTCTGTGGCTTTTAATTTCATGCACTGAAAAATTTATATCTTTATTTTATGATTACCTTTTTAGAATTATGGTGATTAGGGTAATTGAGTTTCTGAAAAGGGCATTAAGAATACCCACTCTGGGCCAGGCATGGTTGGTCACGCCTGTAATCTCAGCACTTCGGGAGGCCGAGGCGGGCGGATCACCTCAGGTCAGGAGTTCCAGACCAGCCTGGCCAACATGACGAAACCCCGTCTCTACTAAAAATACAAAAATTAGCCAGACGCGGTGGTGTGCACCTGTAATCCTAGCTACTTGGGAGGCTGAGGCAGGAGAATCACTTGAATCCAGGTAGTGGAGGCTGCAGTGAGTCAAGATTGGACCACTGCACTCCAGCCTAGGTAAAACAGCCAGATTCCGTTTAAAAAGAAAAAAAGAAAAAAAAAAAGTACCCACTCTGAGTTAAAGGCATGCACTTTAGTTAATGTGAACTTAATACATACTGTATCAATAAGATATTAAGATATTCTCTGTAACAAAATATCACAAACTCATAGAAAGAAAGTATTTTTAAAAAATAAATCTTAGCTACTCTATCTGACTGAAAATTAGCTGGACCACTTTCCTGATGTTAGGTAAGCTTGCTCATGAGTCTCTTTCAGTTGAGGATCAGCTCCTGAGACTGAAATAATACTCAAGCTGCAGGTTTTCACATCAGCCATGTAGCATATCTCATCTCCTTAGACAAGAGGGCTAGCTGCATGCTCTTTCGATGATGGCAAAAGTACAAGGGAACAAGTTCATTCATGCCATGCTTTTGTTGCCTTTAGTCATGTCGCATGCACTCACATTCATTGGCTAAAGTAAATCAAAAGACCAATTCTAAAGGGAGAGAAAAGTTATCTCAGTAATTGTTGAGGAACTTGCAAAATGATGTAATAAAGGGAATGAATACAGAGTGTGATGAAGAACTAAAGCAATAATTTAATCTGTCACAGGCATCTTTTTAATTTTATTGATAATTTGACTCTAAATTACCCTTCAGGTTACTGAAATGGTTGAATGCTATGTATGTTGGGTTATATCAAACTGGGATATATATTCTTAATTTTGTCTACTCTTACTATTTTTCTGAATGATATCATTATTGGAGATATAGGTCCTGGACATGCAAAATGAGATAATCCAATATTAGAAAAAGTAATAATTATTAAAATATTAGGTATGTAAGAGTAATTTCTAGTGTTCCTGAATATATGGGTGTATTGAAAACTAAGGTTTGGCTTTATACAGAAAAGCAAATTAAAATATCCTCACTGCCCTAGGAAAACTACAGTTCTTATAACTCAAAGGTTGAAAGATTTATTTCCCTGCAGACCAAGGTTTCAGCAGATCAATTAAGGAAGCATGTTCTTTTCTTCTGCTGCCATGTGCAGGAAGAAAAATGTGTTGATTATGCCATTTCAGGGTACTGTATACACAAAGTCAACTTTATGGGTCGGTCTAACCTACAGTGCAGGACTCAGAAATTGGAAGCTAGAAAATAATCAGTCTCTGTCCACTTGGCAGCCTGAACTATCATGAAGGCCAGTGGTTGGCAGACAGGATCTGGAGCTTGGAGTGACTCTCACTTCACAGCTGCTGATCACAGGAATAGGAATGAAGCTCCCTCTGTAAAGTTTGAGAGAATAAGATTGCTACGTAACACATGCCCTAAAATTTACAAAAGGCTTACAGCAATGTAATCTTTCTCCTCCAGGTGAAGAAATGAGTGCCATTAAAATATTTAGGTTTTACAGTACTGTAGAGGGAGGAAAATGCCATTAATATCATCAAGTCAGCCATAATGGGTTCCCTTTCATCACAGGACTAATTTTCCTTCTGGCTTCTTCCCCTACACAATGATTTTTCTGTGTGGAGCCTCTGTTAGGTTAATGGCAAACATCTTGCGTAGTAAAGCAATAAATCAGCCCCTTATTAACCTGGGCTCCTTTAATTTTGAGATTTTTAGAATAGTCTAAAAAAGTGCATCATTCTCTAAATAGCGTCTATGTAACCAAAGGGCTTATTATTTCTAAAATACATGGTTAAATAAAAATAATAACCCCTTTCCCGTGTGATGTGATAATCGCGCAGAGTATATCATTGTTCCTTAGAGCTGAAAGTGACCTTGGAAACCTCATCTACAACTTTACATTAGGGCATGGATCTCATCTAAAATGTCCCTGAAAGGATGTGGTCTACTTTCTGATGAAGGACTTTCTGTGGAAAAGACTATTTCCAAGAGAAAAATGCAGCAGGAAGTCTAACGACGGCTTTCAAATTCCCCACTGCTTATTTCTTCAGGTTCATAATATAAACTGCTTTTTTAAAAAAGAAAGAAAAACTAGAAATTGATACAAAATTTAAATCTTTCAATAAGAGATTAAAATATTTTTATTTTAATTTAATTTCACTGTGTATTTTTATCTTCTCCTCCAGAGTGTGATTTTGAAGAAAGGAGGGAAGATGTGAGAAGTGATTAGTCAGCCACATTCAAGGTGTTGAAAAAAGAATTTGCTTTTCTGGAACACAGCCTGTGATAGCAGAACAACGCCTGGCAAGAAATAGGTTATATTTGGCTGGAGAGTCATTGGCACTATCAAGAAATATTAAAGTGTAGATTTGAGAGAGGAGGAGAAAGACCCAAGCAAAATTGAAAACCAGGTAGGACCCAGATAGCAGCAAAGCAATGGAAGCATGGTATTTTGGTCAATATAGAGTTAATACACAATTTTGTCCCTCTTCTTCGGGTCATGGAACTCATATTACCAGTCTTCACATTTTATTTAAATTCAGGAATCAGGAAGAATTTTCAGAGTTTGCAGATGGATCTATTTGCTGCTTCCTTTCTAAACATAAGTTATAAGAACTTTTCAACTGGGTTCCAAATTTAATGTCACAAACGTGAAAAAGAAAGTGATTTCCTGGACTTTTCTTCATTAGAAATTAATAGATTGTCAATTGGCACAGGGAAAAGATAATCAACAGATGCCAACCCCAAGTTAACAGAAATGCTAAAATTATAAGACAAAGACTTCAAAACAGCTATTTTTATTGTGCTTCATGAGGTAAATGCAAACGTGCTCATTATGAATGAAAACATAGACAATCTCAACAAAGACATGTAAACTATAAAAATAAGCAAATATACATTTTAGAATTAAAACACAATATCTAAAAGTAAATTCACCTGATATTCTCAATAGAAAATGGTGATGCAGAGAAAATGTGTGAAAATACAGCAATTTGAAGAAGAGACAAGAGATCAATAAAATAAATAAGTATATCCTTGGAGACTGTGGACATTTTTTGAAAAGTGAATTATGTAAGTAATTGAAGTCCCAGAAAAAAAGAAAAAAGAGGATGAGTGGAAAAAAAATTTTTGAAAAAATGTCTGAAAACTTAAGAAGTATAATGAAAGACACACATTTACAAACTCAAGAAGTTTAGTAAACCAAAAACAATAAAATCAAAGGGAACTGTGCCAAACGACATCATTTTCAACCTGCTGAAGATCTAGAGAGAGCAGTCAGAGGAAAAGGACACACAATACACAGAGAGGAACAACACATTAAATACTAGCACACTTCTCATCAGAGATCATTAAGCCCAGAAGACAGTGGAATAAGATCTTTAAAGTGCTGAAATAAAATAAATGTTGATTAAAAATTCTATAGCTAATGAAAGTGTTCTTCTTTAAAAATTAATTGAAGGCATGAGTTTTGACCTATTTCTGAGCTCTGTGTTTGGTTCCGAAGATCTGTTGATGTATCCTTGTACCACTGTCGTATAGCTGATTGCAGCAGCTTTATAGTAAGTCATGGAATCAGGCAATATAAGTTCCCTGAATTTGTTCTTTTGTTTCCCTGAGTCATAAAACTGCCATTTTTTTGTGATCTTCCTTCATGTGCTGCAACGTGGGAAGTTCTTCTAGTCAGAAGCTTGGGGGAAATTATAGGGCTTGCTTTGGTTGCTTCCTTCTATCAGAGATGTTCTTGTGCTGGTTTGTTGTTTGTTTAGGTTTGTTTGTTTGCTTTTTGGTACTTTGTCTAAGAACAGTTTTGTTCTGTATTTTTTCAAGTTTGTACATATTTATAGCTAATTCCAGCATCAATTACCTCATCATAGCCAGAAATGGAGTTTGCATGCTCTCACATTGCAGTATTTACCGTATTTAACATACTCACTATCATCTTATGACCTATACAATTTTGGTGCTCACTTTTCATTTATGTTTGTAATACATATGCAGAGTAATCATCACCCTAAATTTTTCATATTTAGTTACCTTAGATTGCTCTGAAGTCAAAATACCAGTAATTATTCCCAAACTGCGTTTCCATCTGCTATGTTTGTTTGGCCCCTGCCAAGTATCATGCTGAAGTTTGATCCTCAATGTTGGATGTAGGATCTGTTGGAAAGAGTCTGGGTCATGGAGGCAGATCTCTCATGAATAGCTGAATGCTGTCCTCATGATAATAAGTAAGTTCTCACTCTATTAGTCCCCAAAGAGCTACTTGTTAAAGAGCCTGGCACCTCTCTCTCTCTCTCTTTCTCTCTCTCTCTCTGCCCGCGCCACCCCCCACCCCCCCGGCCAACCCTTTCTGCTTTCACCATGTGATGGCCTCCATTTACCTTCTGCCATGAGTGGAAGCAGCTTGAGGCCTTCACCAGATGCAGATGCTAGTGCCATGCTTTTTATACAGCCTGCACAACCATGAGCCAAATAAACCTCTTTTTATAAACTGCTCAGCCTCAGGTCTTCCTTTGCAGCAACACAAATGGACTAAGACAGCACCTTTGCAAGCTTTCTTTACAATCATAAAGAAAGAACACTTTTTCAGGTATAATTCATAATTGATTATAATTTTAATGAAAAAACTAATTTCTTAATATGTTTTTAACCTTATGAGAATGTCACCATTTGCATTATGTATTAATAGGCTAATGACAAGAAAGATGAGCACATTGGGAAGAGCACGATATATAAATGAGAATTTTGCTGAATTAAATAAAATAATTTTATGTATTATATAAGTAGAGATTTTATGGTTCAGATAGATAGCAATGGTGAGAGAATTGAGTCCTTCATGGTACACATACAGTATACTCATGGAGAAAATATAAGAACCTATATTTCATTATATTTCAATTCTTGACAGATAGTTAGTTTCATTAAATAACATTATCATTATTATTATTATTATTATTTTTGAGATGGAGTCTCGCTCTGTCGCCCAGGCTGGAGTGCAGTGCTGCGATCTCAGCTCACTGCAAGCTCTGCCTCCCGGGTTCGTGCCATTCTCCTGCCTCAGCCTCCCGAGTAGCTGGGACTACAGGCGTCCGCCACCACGCCCGGCTAATTTTTTGTAGAGATGGGGTTTCACCGTGCTAGCTAGGATGGTCTCGATCTCCTGACCAAGAACATACTATGTTTTACATGAAAATATAATTATTTTGAATGTTATAAATTCTGTAGTTATAGACTTTAATTGTACGATTGTGCAAACCTTATTAATCAACTAATGCATAGCTAGTTTTAATGTTATTTACATCATATTACAAGCAAAATTATTCTGACCAACACTAGGAGTCCAAAGATGTTTTACTTTAAAGGTATTTTGTTGTTGTTGCTGATGTCAAAAGACACTACTTTTTAACAACAACAATAGAAAAGTAAAATAATTTTTAAAAATTATCCTCAACTTTTATTCAAAAGAGAAATGTTCTTGGGCACAAACCTCACTTGTGAGAAGTTTAAGAATTTGAACTCAGAGCTTTTATAATTCTGTGCAGAGGGGATGTTGAATTTGCCCTAGTGACAGAAACAAGGATAAGAGACATTGAGAATTATGACTGTGTATGAGTCCACACACCATTTCTCTATACTCTTCTTATGGCTGTAAGTTAGATCAAGTTAGATATATTTCATGTACAGTCCAAAAAGTTTTGACTCTATAAGCTAGTGGCATAAAGTTTTATTTCTATTTCAAAACACAGAACAATTTCTAATTTGTGGCATTTATAATTTATAATTTAAGCATTATACACCCTTTCATTAATTCATTTTTTTAACCTTTCGACAGTAATGTGTAAAGTATAGCCATTATTTTAAAATGCTTTCTGATTGAAAGTATAGCCAACTAGTTAACATTTAAATTCATTAGAGAAACCCAATATAGCTGCGATTAATTGTATTTTCTATGAACTATAATGAAGACACTAGCTGTGATGAGTAAAAATTCATGTTTTTTTTTCCTTTCCTATTTGAAATTCTATCTAATTCAGGGTTTTGAACAGCCAGTCTAGATGTATTAAACAAATATCGTAAAAAAGAGGCTTTTTTTTAAACAAAAAGAGAGAAACCTGAGAAATATACATGGTAATTGTTCTCTATAGTCAATTTTTGGCTTTCTAGAACACAGTCCACATAATATACTAAGGTATGGTAGGTACACGGCTATAATACAGCCCCTATACTAAAGGTAGGATATACTATAACCTGCCCACTTTTTTTCTGTTTACACAATTCCAAAAAGATCTCTGCATTAACAAAATCTATTAGCAGATCTTTATCCAAATAATGGTGGGTTTTTTTTTTCTACAATAAAGATTCCAAAGCTAGACAACTTAGTGTTAATAGAGTAGCTTCATGGTGTCATAAATGTCATAGGTTCCTATGTATTTCCCTTTACCATCTTTAACAAACAAATATGTTTGTATGGAATTTCTTTAATGGGTAAATTGGCTTTTACATCTCTGTCCTTACAAACACAATGCTATTAAGAAGAAGAAGCAAAGTAAAAAGTAGGAGAGTAAAGTCAATATCAGAAATGCAAAATTTTCATAGAAATAGCTATCAAATTACAGCTTGCATTTCATTGTCTTGAATTGTAACACATGGGTCATAAAACCTACAAAGAAAGCCTGAAAAAGTATTTTTCTACCTAGACAGATTGCTGCCTTGTACAAAATCCAGACTTTATTTATGAGGAAAAAGTCTAGCAACTGAAATTTGCACCCAGCTGTTCCTTCTAGCTCCAAGCTCAGTATTTCTTAATGATTTTTATTTCTTTCAGCTACTACACATGGTTGTAATTGTGCACACCGGTTTTATAAAAAGGTTATGGTAATCACTCTTAACACTCTGAATACCTGAAATGAAAGGATTATAAAGATTAAATTAAAGGAAAAATTACCCTTATTTTAGAAAAAAATGAAAAGGAGAGCAATATGCAGTGTCAACATTTCTTAACATATAACACATCCCACTGGACAGCCTAATAAGGATTCATTTCTTGGAATTGACTGACCTCTCCGGCAACAATTCTGCTTGTTGCTGGTCCTGCCCATTATAAAAGCTCATCTTCACATAAGGTCTTTGCAACTATGACTTGTACAAAACGAGCAGCCCAAATCTTGTTTTCATGGAAAGCCTGGAAATTGCTTTAGTACTTGAAGAAATATGGCTTTATTCCTCTACCCCTTTTGAAATCAGGAACAATGATAGCCAGCACAAGCCCTTTAAAATCGTAGTTGACACTCTCAATTTTGTTTGGGGGAATCAATTAGTAACCAACACCAGGAATGTGGCAGACAATTATTTTAAAATCTAGGCCCAATATTCACTTTCCCTCTTAGCAACAGGACTGCCTCTCCCCCTAGGGTTTTGTTTCATGGCATTTACTTTGGCCTCTGTATCTAAATTATAAACAAAAGACCGAAATGGGAAGGCCAGGCTAATCTTCTCTGGAATGTATTCCCTGATACCAGGCAACATTTCCATTATACAGTTGTATTGAAATTTCTTTGTCAGGCAAGAGGGGCACAGCATGGGTGCTTGGGAATAGTCTAGGATGTCAGATGTTTCTGGTGCTTTAGGCTAATCTGAGGCTTCACCATCATCCCCTGTCCTTTCTCTTTTATTTTTTCATTTCTCATTTCCTTCCTTCCTTCCTTCCTTCCAACTTCCTTCCTTCCAACTTCCTTTCCCTCCTTCCCTCATTCCCTTCTTCCCTTCTTACCTCCTTCCCCCTTCCCTCCCTCCCTCTCTCACTCCCTCCTTCCTTCCTTCTTTCCCTCCTTCCCTGCTTCCCTCCTTCCCTCCTTCCCTCCTTCCTTCCTTCCTTCCTTCCTTCCTTCTTTCTCAGATTCTCTTGCTCTTGTTTTTTCTATTTTTTTCTCTTCATGACAAAATATACACTTAAGTGATGTCCAGAATTTAATTCAAAATCACAATACGTATCAATCTCCAGCAGCAATTTTTCCTCCAGTGCCAGGAATTTAAATCAGAAACTCCAGAACCTCTCAGACAAATTTTGTTTTGAATGTGACAAAGTTTTTCACATTTCCAAAGTGTATACTAGACTGTTTAAAGTATGCTCTAAGAGTTTCCTGGATCAGCCTGCTGAGTTTACTTCGTCAGAGACACAGTTTCACAAGCAAAGTTTGGCTAATCTTCTCTAACAGTGCTTTTGACTGTTTTTACTATTACATTTCTATTCCACTCATCTGCATTTCTGATGTTTTCCGTTCTTTATTTCTCTGTTGAGAAAGTTCTTTAAAATGTCATTGTCCATCAAGAAGTGCTTTAAAAATATTCTCCCTTATTCTACACAGCTCTTTGAAGCATTGAATTAATCAGTAAGATGTAACAGGTTTCACATACAAAATTCACCAGACATATTTAAACTACATACATTGAAATCATAGTTGACACTCTCTCAATTTTGTCTGGGGGAATCAGTTAGTAACCAGCACCAAGAATGTGGCAGACCATTATGTCAATACCTGTCCTGGCTGCATCGTATGGGTAATAGATCCTTATGTTGTATTTGAATACCTGTCCCAGGCTGCATGGCATGGGAGACATGTCATTTAATAGACTCAAACAGATGCTCTGATTGAGAACAGGCTCTTCAATTTCTATCCTAAATAAACTTTTAGAGTTCATAAAAAGCCTTCTAACTTGACTGGAAAGAGAGAAATGCATTTGTTTTCTTAAATATTTTCTTATCCAAAGTTAATTTTCTGCAAAAGAAGCAAATTTTAATGTTTGATAACTTAGGAAAGTTTTCTCACCTCATAAGTCAGCTTGCTTTCCTAGAGCAGATTTGATTCTATTCTTGATACCACGTTGATAAATAGAACATGTAAAAGAACAATGCAAAAATTATAAGAAAGCATCATTTTATTATTATTCCCTCTACTAACACTTTTCTCTCAAAATTTTAAGTAATACCACTTATGACTCTTTAGTATGCATGGATGGTTTATCTTGAGCTTTCAAGTTTTCTTGCTTCCTCCTTCTACCTTTTTCCTCAGGAAATCCACACAAGGAAAATTATGAAAATATGACTCTGCTATTTAAACAGTACTATATGTCTCCTAATATCATCCCAGTAGAGTTGTATCATAATTTTGGTTAAATTAATATCTAGCACTCACATTAGTATGGCCAGAAAATGTACTTCATTGCTAAGCTATAAATGATGATTATTTGTCCTTTTCTGTGCTTATTTTTTTTCTATGTCTTAGTACACTACTCAAAACTAGTTACTCCTTATCTCTCACTTTGATTGTATTCCTATTTCTAGATCTCATGTCTTCCTCTTTTTTGGTCTACTCCCTCATTTCAATGGAATTTTCTTTCTAAAAAAAAATATGAGGTAAATGTGTATGCTAGTTCCTGCCTAAAAGTGTATTTACTATATTCTTACACTAGATTAATAGTTTTGCTCAGTATACAAATCTGGGTTGAACATCACTTATATTTATGAAGGAAAATTGTTTTCTAGTTTTCAGTGTTGCTGGTGAGAAACCGAATACCATTCTAATACTTGATCCTTTGTATAAAAGGTATTTTCTCTCTTCTAAAAAATACAGGATTTTTTCATTGTGTGTGACATACTGGGTTTTCACATTAATGTGTCCCAATTGCAGGTTCTTATCTATTTTTCTTGGTAGATAGTAAGCCCTTACTGTCTGGAAATTTGTTTCAGTAAGAAAATATTTCTTGAAAGTTTTGATAATTGCTTATCTCAATTTCCCATATTTATTTCTGTATCTGACTCAGTTACTTAGATGTTAAACCTTCTAGGTTATTTAATGTCCTTATATTTTCTATTTTATCCATTTTCAATTTATTTGATTTTATATGAAAGTTTCTCAACACTGCTTTTTATCTCTTGTTTGCTTTTGTGTTAAGAGCCATGTTTCCCCTATACGTTCTTTTTTAAAGTTTAAATAACATTTTTGACCTTTGTTATAGATGCATTACATTTTTTCCCTCTGATACCTCTTAGGATGTTATCAGGTACTTTATTTTAAAGTTAGTGTTTGATGCTTGTTTTGAGGCATGTTTTCTGTTTCTAGTTTGTTGTTGTTATTATTTTCATCTCTTATAAGATATTTTTCTTAAGTGTTTGCTGATTTTTTATTATGTACTCCTATCTGGCAGCTTCTTTGAGTCTGCTAAGTAGTTGCCAATTGGGCGTTTTCAAGCTTCTGTATTTCTCCAACATTTATTCTTTTAAGTTAATGCCTTTAAAAATACTTTTATTATCATTGTAGTGACATTTTGGAAGAGAACAGAACAGAATGCATGCAGTCAATTTGTCAGCCTTAAACAGCAGTATATTCACTTATTTCTAAGCAAGAAAGACTTAAATATCAATGAGCATTTCTATAACCCCAATAATTAGAATGAATAATTACACTAATCAGTGATACTAATTATTATTTGCCTCTTAAATTTCCTTTTTAGGGTCCATAATAATAGTTTAGACACACATTAAAGTATCATTCTAAGCCGGGCATGGTAGTCATACCTGTAATCTCAGTAATTTGGGAGGCTGAGGAGACAGGATCACTTGAAGCCAGGAGTTCAATACCAGCCGGTGCAACACAGTAGGACTTCTTCTCTCCAAAAACAAAAACAAAACAAAATTAGCCAGGCATAATGGAGCAGACCTATAGTCCCAACTACTTGAGAGGCCAAAGCAAGAGGATGGTTTGAGCCCAACAGTTTGAAATTACAGTGAGCTATGAACGTGCCACTACACTCCAGCCCAGATGACAGAGTGAGACCCTGCGTCACTCAGATGATGTGGATATAGATAGATACAGATATAGATATACCTTAATAAAAACGTAACAGGCTCTGTTGGATAGGCCTGAGCTAGAATTATGCTGCAGATGAAAAAAGGGAGGCAAGCCCATGCCTTCATGTATTATTTTGTAACTGATTTACATGTGGTGTGGAATATTTTCTGGTCAGAAAGTAAGTGGATGTTTCCATTACTGATATTCAGGAATATACAAGGAAGGCTAATGAAATGTTATATTTAAAGGAGAAACAACAAACTTGGTATCTATTCAAACTAGACTTAATGCATAACCTGTTGGCTCTTCCTCAGGAGTGACCATGCTGATATTCAGCATTAAAGAGGTTCAGAAATTATATATAGTAATTTTAATTTGTACCATTGATGCCAAAGCACAGTCATATTACTGCACAGAAAGAAAAATAAGCCTGTTTCTCTAATTCTTGCTTAGAATAGCTTCCATAGGAAATGTGCACAGAGAAGCAATCAAATAGAGTGTATTGGTGTAAAACAGCCCTGGGTTTGAGACAATTCTCCTAATTGATAACTGTGTGTGACCTTAGATAAGTTATATATATTTGCCAAGATATTTCTTATTGGTCCAGTGAGGATCATATACCTCCATCATAAATGTGCTGTTAAGATAATTTCTGCCATGTAGTATACGCTCGGTAAATTTTAGTTACTATTTTTGTTTTGCTGTTTTTATCATTCAAGTGTGTTTGGTAAGGCAACGATATACAACTCTATTGAATCAAGAGCCCGTGCTGTGCAGGATTTCCTGGATATATCTTTCAAATATTTGTCAGAGCACAACACTAACTAGCACATTAAATCTGTGTACAAAAGCCAGCACTATCCCTTCTATTGTGGCAAACCTGCAATAGTCTAGAAATACTCAGGTGAATGTGGTGAAAAAGGACAGCCTGCCCCGGTCCCTCCGTATGTGCCTGGCACCCAGATCTGGATTAAACTTTCCTAGTGCTGACGGCACGTAGGAATCTTGGGGCCCCTCAAGCCAGCTGTGAGAAAATTCCCTGTCTACAGTGAGTCAGTGGATTTTTTTTTTTTTTTATTGTAGTGCCTCTATAATCCTAAAACATTTAAGACAGAACTGGGCTTTAAACAAGCAATGCCATGCTTGTCAAAACAGTTTGAGAGAGTCTATAAAATAAGCTTATGGGAAGAGAGGGCACTTTGTGAGAAGAGAGCTAAAGCAAAATAGAAAGTTCTAGTAAAACTTAGAGATCAGAAGTAGCAACTGTTTTCCTGGGCAGATGCCTGTAATTTGGACAAAGACTTGAAAACTAGAATGTAAGTCGTCAGCTTTTCTTGGGCTATATCAGGGATGGACAAACATTTTCTGTCAAGAAACAGCTATTAAGTATTTTGGGCTATGCAGGCCAAGGGGCAAAATAAAGACTATAATATAGGTAATCTTTAACAAAAGTGAAAACAAGTTCCCCAAACTTTGTATTGACAAAACTCAGAATATAAAAATAATAATTGAATAAAATTTGAAAAAATACAAGTCTGCCAATCAAAAGAATGTAATTCTTTCTTGGGGGCAAATAAGATTTTGCTTAATTATGGTTCAAAGTCAGTGTTCCCTATCATCCACTTTATTGTCAGTGTTTATATTACGGACTGAATTGTGTCTGACCAAAATGCCTATATTTAAGCTCTACTGTATTTGGAGATAGGACTTATAAGGAGATAATAAAAGTTAGATGAGTTCCTAAGGATGACACCCTAATTTCAAAGGCTTGGTGTCCTTATAAGAAAGGAAGGAGACCCCAGAGATCTCTGTCCCTCTACCCATGAGAGAGAAATGTCCAGTGAGAGCACAGCAAGAAGTAGATAGTCAAGAAGCCAAGAAGACAGACTTCCTCATCAGAAATTAACCTTGAAGCACCTTAATCTCAGACTTCCAGACTCCAGAACTGTGAGCAAATAAATTTCTGTTGTTTAAGCACCCAATCCATGATATTTTGTTATGGTAGTCATAGAAAACTAACATAATCTATAAAAATCATTCTTAACTTACTGGCCATACAAAAACAGGTGGCTAGCAGGAGTTTGCCAACCCTAAGCTGAATGATCAAGAAATAAACTACTTCTGGAAAATTCCCTTGAATGCAATCAGGGAAATAAAATAGCCCATATGGAACTTATTTGCTCTGGAATCAAAAGCATTGAGGGCTCTAATATTTCTTCAATGAAGTTTTTTTCTGGTCAGTCCATGTATAGAGACTATATTCTCTCCTCTGAACTCAGAGCTCATACTATCTATCCTACCCACTAAGAATTTACACAGTCTTCTTTTCACACTTGCGTTTCTCTTCATATTGTCATTGAACATTCACAGTATCCTAAACCATCATAATCTTAGCAGTGCCTTAAAAGTATTTGTAAATAAGTTGATTATTAAATCACTAGCTTTAGAGAGTTCAAGACATGGATCTGTTCCTAGGAGGTTCACATTCCTAGTGTTTTAGAGGTGGTTGAGGGCTTTTAAAAATAACATGGACATGCTGTGAATATGTCTCAAGTTACTTTAGTTTTAATTGTATTTAAGAAATATTTAGGTTGAATAAATACATTTAATATTTTATTTTGTCTTTTTTTTTTTTTTTTCCTGTCATCACCACTTCACCCAGAAAGAAAGGAAGCTTAGGGAGGACAGTTGATAAGAGGTGGGGAGGGAGTCCCTGGATGGAAGCATGATCCTGGTGTTGGATCTATTTTGATACTATTCAAAATAACAGTGGAAAGGTGCTATGGTTTGAATGTTTGTCCCCTCCAAAACTCATGTTAAAATTTAATTGGCATCATAATAGTATTGAAAGGTGAAACTTTTGAGAGGTTATGGGGCCATGAGGGCTCCAACCTCATGAGTAGAATTAATACTGTTATAAAAAACGGAGCTTGGTCCCCTTCTCCCTTTGCGCACACAGCAAGAAAGCCCTTGCCAGATACCAGTGCCTTGATCTGGCATGTCCCAGTCTTTAAAACTGTCAGAAAATAAATGCCTGCTTATTATACATTACTCAGTCTCTCAAGTATTCAATTATAGCAGAATAGAATGAACTGAGATAGGATTCAGTACCAGAGAAGTGAGTGCTGCTATTATAAGAATCTAAAAATGTGGAAGTGGCTTTGGAAATGGATAATGAGTAGAGGATGAAAAAATTTGGAGAAACAGGATAGAAAAGCTTGGATTGCTATAAATGGAGCATTAAGGCTGATTCCAGTGAAGGCTCAGAAGAGAAGGACTGCCAAATGTTGGTAGAAAAATGGGTGGGAAAGGTAAGTCTAATGAAGTCTCAGACAGAAATAAGAAACAGGTGTTGAAAACTAGAGAAAATCCCACCTTTGTTACAAAGTAGCAAAGAACTTTGCCGAATTGTGTCCATACCCTAAGTCATTTTAGAAGGAAGAATTTAAGAGCAATGAGCTAGGACATTTGTCAGTATCAAAGCATTCTGGCTGCTGTGTGGCTTTTCTAAACTGCATATAATAAAACGTGAGAAGAGAGAAATGATTTAGGCATTTACAATTTAAAAAGAAGCAGGATGTACAGAGTTGGAAATTTCTGTCTCTGGGAATGTAAAGAATAAAGATATTGGTTTAGAAAAGAAAGCCAAGGGTGTGACCATGCAACCAACTGATAACGAGGTTAGATGGATAGAAGAAAGCGAAGTGCTATTTATCAAGAAAATGAAAATGACCTCCAGTGGCATTCCAGAGATGTTTGAGGCTACCTCTTCAATTATAGGCAAAGAATACAAGAGTCTTGAGGGCAGAGAAGTTTCCAGAGAGGGGCCCATGTTGCTTATTGAACCTAAGCATTTGCATTCCTGAGTCATCTCAAATGTCTGCTCTGTACTTTCTGGTACAGCACTTCTCCACTGCCATAGCTGTGGCTCAAGCAGATCCAGATGTGGCTCCAGCCACATCTCCAGAAGGTACAAACCTTAGTGTCATCCACGTGGTACTAATTCTGCAAGCACATAGAGTGGAGACATGACTATTTCCACATAGGTTTGGAAGCACCAGCTGTGGAGACATGACTACTTCCCCTTAGGTTTAGGTGGAAGTGCTGCAGAGAACTGCTGCAGGGGCAAAAAACCTCTACTAGGCTTGATGGAGCTGTGAAGGCAGGGCTGCTCCCAGCCCCCAGTGCTGTAGAACCACCTGCATGCCATCCTACCACAGGAGAGCTGCAGGCCCAAGATTCCGACCCATGAGTGCTGTTGTGTGGGCTGAGTTCAGCAAAGCGACAGGGGAATAGATGCCTGAGGCCTTGACGGCTCAACACCCACCTTAGCATGCTCAGGAGGTGAGATATGGAGTCAGAGGAGATTATTCTCAGACTAAGGGTTTAGTGTTGGTTGCTCTTTTGAGTTTTAGACTGACTTGGAACCTGTTATTCCTTTCTTATTTGCTGTTGCTCTCTTTTGGAATGAGAATGTCTATTCTATTTCTGTCCCGCCATTGTATTTTTGAAGAGATAGCTTATTTGAATACACAGGGTCACAGCTGTGGGTCTGGGTTTTGCTTCAGGATGAATTGTACCTTGAGTTTTATCCATATTTGATTTAGATAAAATTCTAACATTAGCCTTTTTTTTTTTTTTTTTTTTTTTTTTTTTTTTTTTTT
>NW_016803492.1:1105655-1110075 GCF_001698545.2 Rhinopithecus bieti | reverse complement strand
TACAGAAAAACAAATTTATATTTAATTTTCAATATTTTTTCCTAATTTTTTAAAATATGTTTGGATTTTTATTTTCCATATTTTTTTTTAAAAAAATTTTAACATTGTCTTTTTTTTTTTTTTTTTTTTTTTTTTTTTTTTTTTTTTGAGACGAGTCTTGCTCTGTCTCCAGGCTGGAGTGTAGTGGCATAATCTCGGCTCACTGCAACCTCTGCCTCCTGGGTTCAAGCAATTCTTCTGCCTCAGCCTTCCGGGTAGCTGGGACTACAGGCACGTGCCACCACACTGGGCTAATTTTTGTATTTTTAGTAGAGACAGGGTTTCACCATGTTGGGCAAGATGGTCTCAAACTCCTGACCTCAGGTGATCCATCCTCCTCGGCCTACCAAAGTGATGGACTACAGGCATGAGCCACTGCGCCTGGCCTAACATTGGACTTTCTAGTTGAATCCTCTGAGAGTATGATATTATATATTATTATATAATAGACCTAACTATCCTTCACCTTACCATAGTAAAAACATTTATTCTAAATACAAATCCATCTTATGTCATTATAACAAAATATGATATTAAAACAAAATTTCCTTTAAGTCATCAGTCTGATTATCTAAAGGATTTCTCATTTCAAGGTGCAAAAGTCTGAGAAGTACTTAATCAGCAGGATTTTTTGGAACATCCTCTGGTTGCATTCTACCTTAGAAAACAATATTTTGAGATTGTGTAACCAAGGGTACTATTCCTCCTCCCAAAATGTTTTCCCATTTTGCAAATTAATAAAATTATTATCTAGGCACCAGATTATTTACAATAAAGTCTTTATTTTTCAACCTCACTCACTATTTTTAATAGTCATTGGATTTAGTGGACAATGGGTTATCAGCAACAGTAATATGTAAAAAAAAATCAGTATCTTCATGAGGGACAAGAATAGTAACCTATATAGCCAGAGGATCTTGTGAAAATAGAATTTTAAGGCTTTGGATACATCTGGATACTAGCATTAAATCTGATTTACAATACTAGGAAGATAAAATAGGGCAACCACTAAGAGCTCAAAACTCTTTTTTTTTAATTTGGTCCTGGTGTACTTCATTAACAACTGATAAATAGGTTGTCTGAAATTCTTTCCATTGCAAAGAAACCTCTTCCCAGCCCCTGCAGGAATTTGCCTAAAAGCAGATTAAAGAAAGATGTTCCTGTTCACAGTACTGCATGTGAGATGATGACTAAATGGTCTATACAGCAAGTGAAATATGTGCATTGATGAAAAACAGGATGTAAAAAATGTCTTTAAGTCAACTGGCAAGTTGCAGGGTAGGGTCTGCAGAAGAAATCACAAAGAATCAAACCTCAGAGTCCAAGAAGTTATCATTAATGGGAAAGAAGGCTAAAGCACATGACTCTGGGTTACACTCAATAAGCTGTTTTTATCATTGGTATGGTTTGGATCTGTGTCCCCACCCAAACTTTTGTCTAATTGTAGTCCCCAGTGTTGGAGAGAGGGCCTGGTAAGAAATGACTGGATCATGGGGTAGCTTTCTCAAGAATGGTTTAGCACCATCCCTTTGGTGCTATTCTGATGACAGTGAGTGAGTCCTCATGAGATCTGGTCATTAAAAGTGTATGGCATTGGTGAGCATCTGGCAAAATGGCCGAACAGGAATAGCTTAGGTCTGCAGCTCCTAGGGAGGCCAACACAGAAGTATCCCAGGTGATATCTGCATTTTCAGCTGAGGTACTCAGTTCATCTCAGTGGGACTGGTTAGACAGTGGGTGCAGCCCGCCGAAGGTGAGCAGAAGCAGGGTGGGGCATCGACTCACCTGGAAAGTGCAAAGGGTTGGGGAACTCCATCCCCTAGCCAAGGGAAGCTGTGAGGAACTGTGCCATGAGGGTCTGTGCTATCTAACCCAGATACTACACTTTTCCCATGGTTTTTGCAACCCACAGACCAGAAGATTCCCTTGGGTGCCTACACCATCAGGGCCCTGGGTTTCAAGCACAAAACTAGGCAGCTATTTGGGCAGATATTGAGCTAGCTGCAGGAGTCTTTTTTTCCTACCTCAGTGGTGCCTGGAACCCTAGTGAGACAGAACCGTTCACTCCCCTGGAAAGTGGGTTGAAGCCAGGGAGCCAAGTGGTCTCCCTCAGTGGGTCCCACTACCACGGAGCCCAGCAAGCTAAGAACTACTGGCTTGAAATTCTAGCTGCCAGCACAGCAGTCTGAAGTCAGCCTGGGATGGCTGAGCTTGGTGGGGGAGGGGCATCCACCATTACTGAGGCTTGAGTAGTCAGTTTTCCCCTCACAGTGTTAAGGAAGCCACCAGGAAGTTCGGACTGTGCAGAACTCACTGCAGTGCAGCAAAGTGGCTGTGGCCAGACTGCCTTTCTAGATTCCTCCTCATTGGGCAAGGCATCTCTGAAAGAAAGGCAGCATCCCCATTCAGGGGCTTATAGATAAAACTCTTATCTCCTTGGGACAGAGCATGGCGGGGAAGGGGCTACTGTGGGCCCAGTTTCAGCAGACTTAAATGTTCCTCCCTTCTGGCTCTGAAGAGAACAACAGATCTCCCAGCACAGAACTCAAGCTCTGCTAAGGGACAGACTGCCTCCTCAAGTGGATCGCTTACCCCCGTGCCTCCTGACTGGCAGATACCTCCCAGCAGGGGTCAACAGACACTTCATACAAGAGAGCTCCAGCTGGCATCAGGTGGGTATCCCTCTGGAATGAAGCTTCTAGAGGAAAGAGCAGATAGCAATCTTTGCTGTTCTGCAGCCTCTGCTGGTGATACCCAGGCAGACAGGGTCTGGAGTGGACCTCCAGCAAAATCCAGCAGACCTGCAGAAGAGGGGCCTGACTGTTAGAAGGAAAACTAACAAACAGAAAGCAATAACATCAACATCAACAAATAGAACACCCACACAAAAACCCCATCCAAAGGTCATCAGCATCAAAAATCAAAGGTAGAAAATCCACGAAGATGAGGAAAACCAGTGCAAAAGGCTGAAAATTCCAAAAACCAAAATGTCTCTTCTCCTCCAAATGATTGCAGCTCCTCTCCACCAAGGGCACAAAACTGGACGGCGAATGAGTTTGATGAATTGACAGAAGTAGACTTCAGAAAGTGGGTAATAACAAACTCCTCTGAGCTAAAGGATCATGCTCTAACCCAATGTAAAGAAGCTAAGAACCCTGATAAAAGGTTACAGGAACTGCTAATTAGAATAACCAGTTTAGAGAAGAACATAAATTACCTGATGTAGCTGAAAACACAGCATGAGAACTTCGTGAAGCACACACAAGTATAAATAGCTGAATAGATCTAGCAGAATAAAATATATCAGAGATTGAAGATCATCTTAATGAAAAAGTATGAAGACAAGATTAGAGAAAAATGCATGAAAAGAAATAAACAAAGCCTCCACGAAATATAGGACTATGGAAAAGACCAAACCTACGATTGATTGGTGTGCCCAAAAGTGATGGGGAGAATGGAAACACGCTGGAAAACACACTTCAGGATATTATCCAGGAGAACTTCCCCAACCTATCAAGACAAGCCAACATTCAAATCCAGGAAATACAGAGAACACCATAAAGATACTCCTCGAGAAGAACAACCCCTAGACACATAATAGTCAGATTCATTGAGGTTGAAATGAAGGAAAAAATGTTAAGGGCAGCCAGAGACAAAGGTCAGGTTACCTCCAAAGGGAGGACAATCAGACTAACAGTAGATGTCTCTGCAGAAACCCTATGGGCCAGAAGATAGTGGGGGCAATTATTCAACATTCTTAACAGAAAGAATTTTCAATCCAGAATTTTATATCCAGCCAAACTAAGCTTCATAAGTGAAGGAGAAATAAAATCATTTACAAACAAGTAAATGCTGAGGGATTTTGTCACCACCAGGCCTGTCTTACAAAAGCTCCTGAAGGAAGCACTAAATATGGAAAGGAAAACCTTGTACCAGCCACTGCAAAAACATACCAAAATATAATGATCCACAACACTATGAAGAAACTGCATCAACTACTGTGCAAAATAAGCACTGGCATAATGACAGGATCAAATTTACACATAACAATATTGACTTTAAATGTAAATGGGTTAAATGCCCCAATTAAAAGACACAGACTGGCAAATTGGATAAAAAGTCAAGACCCATCAGTGCACTGTATTCAGAAGACCCATCTCACGTCCAAAGACACACATAGGCTCAAAATAAAGGAATGGAGAGGAATATTTACCAAGCAAATAGGAAAAAAAAAAAAAAAAAGAGTTGCAATTGCAATTTTAGTCTCTGATAAAATGGACTTTAAATCAACAAAGATCAAAAGACAAAGAAGGGCATTACATAATGTTAAAGGGATCAATGTAAAAGAGCTACCTATCCTAAATATATATGCATCCAATAC
>NW_016803492.1:1102900-1105612 GCF_001698545.2 Rhinopithecus bieti | reverse complement strand
TGGCAAATTGGATAAAAGTCAAGACCCATCAGTGCACTGTATTCAGAAGACCCATCTCACGTCCAAAGACACACATAGGCTCAAAATAAAGGAATGGAGAGGAATATTTACCAAGCAAATAGGAAAAAAAAAAAAAAAAAGAGTTGCAATTGCAATTTTAGTCTCTGATAAAATGGACTTTAAATCAACAAAGATCAAAAGACAAAGAAGGGCATTACATAATGTTAAAGGGATCAATGTAAAAGAGCTACCTATCCTAAATATATATGCATCCAATACGGGAGCACCCAGATTCATAAAGCAAGTCCTTAGAGACCAACAAAAGACTTAGACTCCCACACAATAATAGTGGGAGACTTTAACACCTCACTGTCAATATTACACAGATCAATGAGACAAAAAATTAACAAGGATATTCAGAACTTGAACTCAGCTCTTGACCAAGTGGACCTAACAGACATCTACAGAACTCTTCACCCCAAATCAACAGAATACATTTTCTCAGCACCACACAGCACTTATTATAAAATAGATCACATAATTGAAAGTAAAACACTGCTCAACAAAGGCAAAAGTACACAAATCATAACAAACAGTCCCTCAGACTACAGTGCAATCAAATTAGAACTCAGGATTAAGAAACTCACTCAAAACTGCACAACTACATGGAAATTGAACAACCTACTCCTGAATGACTGCTGGGTAAATAATGAAATTAAGACAGAAATAAACAAGTTCTTTGAAACCAATAAGAACAAAACATAGCATACCAGAATCTCTGGGACACAGTTAAAGCAGTATTAAGAGGGAGAATTTATAGCACTAAATGCCCACACCCAATAGTGGGAAAATCTAAAGTTGACACCCTAACATCACAATTAAAATAACTAGAGAAGCAAGAGCAAACAAATTCAAAAGCTAGCAGAAGACAAGAAATAACTAAGATCAGAGTAGAATTGAAGGAGATAGAGACATAAAAGCCCTTCAAAAGTGAATACATCCAGGAGTTGGTTTTTTGAAAAGATTAACAAAATAGATAGACTGCTAGCCAGATTAATAAAGATAAAAGAGAGAAGAATCAAATAGACACAATAAAAGATGATAAAGGGGAGATCACCACTGATCCCACAGAAATACTAACTACTATCAGAGAATATTATAAACATCTTGATGCAAATAAACTAGAAAATCTAGAAGAAATGGATGAATTCCTGTACACATACACCCTCCCAAGACTAAACCAGGAAGAAGTTGAAACCCTGAATAGACCAATAACAGGCTCTAAAATTGAAGCAGTAATTAGTAGCCTACACAACCAAAAAAATTCCAGGACCAGAAGGATTCACAGCCGAATTCTACTAGACGTACAAAGGGTAGCTGGTACCTTTCGTTCGGAAACTATTCCAAACAATAGAAAAGAGGGATTTATCCCTAACTCATTTTACAAGGCCAGCATCATCCTGATACAAAACCTGGCAGAGACACATCAAAAGAGAAAATTTCAGGCCAACATCCCTGATGAACACCGATGTAAAATCCTCAATAAAATACTGGCAAACCAAATCCAGCAGCACATCAAAAGCTTATCCACCAAGATCAAGTTGGCTTCATCTCTGGGATGCAAAATGGTTCAACACATGCAAATCAATAAACGTAATTCATCACATAAACGGAACCAATGACAGAAACCACATGATTATCTCAATAGATGCAGAAAAGGCCTTTGGTAAAATCAACACCCCTACATGCTAAAACACTCAATAAACTAGGTATTGATAGAATGTATCTCAAAATAATAAGAGCTGTTTATGACAAACCCATAGCCAATATCATACTGAATAGGCAAAAGCTGGAAGCGTTCCCTTTGAATACTGGCACAAGACAAGTGTGCCCTCTCTCACCACTCCTATTCAACATAGTACTGAAATTTCTGGCCTGGGAAATTAGGCAAGAGAAAGAAATAAAGGGTATTCAAATAGGAAATGAGAAAGTCTAATTGTCTCTGTTTGCAGATGACATGATTGCATATTTAGAAAACCCAATCATATCAGACTCAAAATTACTTAAGCTGATAAGCAACTTCAGCAAAGTCTCAGTATATAAAATCAATGTGCAAAATCAGAAGCATTCCTGTATACCAATAATAGACAAACAGAGAGCCAAATCGTAAGTAGACTCCCATTCACAATTACTGCAAAGAAAATAAAATACCTAGGAATACAATTTACAAAGGATGTGAAGGACCTCTTCAAGGAGAAGTACAAACCACTGTTCAAGAAAATAAGAGAGGATGCAAACAAATGGAAAAAAATTCCATGCTCATGGATAGAAAGAATCCATGTCGTGAAAATGGCCATACTGCCCAAAGTAATTCATAGATTCAATGCTATTCCCGTCAATCCACCATTGACTTTCTTCAAAGCAACTAGGAAAACTACTTTAAATTTCATACAGAACCAAAAGAGCCCATATAGCCAAGACAATCCTAAGCAAAAGAACAAATCTGGAGGCATCACACTACCTGACTTCAAACTATACCACATGGCTACAGTAATGAAAACAGCATGGTACTGGTACCTAAACAGGTATACAGACCAATGGAACAGAACAGAGGCCTCAGAAATAATGCCACACATCTACAACCATCTGATCTTCCACAAACCTGACAAAATAAGCAATGGGAAATCAATTCCCTATTTAATAAATGGTATT
>NW_016803492.1:1035874-1101758 GCF_001698545.2 Rhinopithecus bieti | reverse complement strand
GAAAAAAAAAAAAAAAAAAGAGTTGCAATTGCAATTTTAGTCTCTGATAAAATGGACTTTAAATCAACAAAGATCAAAAAGACAAAGAAGGGCATTACATAATGTTAAAGGGATCAATGTAAAAAGAGCTACCTATCCTAAATATATATGCATCCAATACGGGAGCACCCAGATTCATAAAGCAAGTCCTTAGAGACCAACAAAAAGACTTAGACTCCCACACAATAATAGTGGGAGACTTTAACACCTCACTGTCAATATTACACAGATCAATGAGACAAAAAATTAACAAGGATATTCAGAACTTGAACTCAGCTCTTGACCAAGTGGACCTAACAGACATCTACAGAACTCTTCACCCCAAATCAACAGAATACATTTTCTCAGCACCACACAGCACTTATTATAAAATAGATCACATAATTGAAAGTAAAACACTGCTCAACAAAGGCAAAAGTACACAAATCATAACAAACAGTCCCTCAGACTACAGTGCAATCAAATTAGAACTCAGGATTAAGAAACTCACTCAAAACTGCACAACTACATGGAAATTGAACAACCTACTCCTGAATGACTGCTGGGTAAATAATGAAATTAAGACAGAAATAAACAAGTTCTTTGAAACCAATAAGAACAAAAACATAGCATACCAGAATCTCTGGGACACAGTTAAAGCAGTATTAAGAGGGAGAATTTATAGCACTAAATGCCCACACCCAATAGTGGGAAAATCTAAAGTTGACACCCTAACATCACAATTAAAATAACTAGAGAAGCAAGAGCAAACAAATTCAAAAGCTAGCAGAAGACAAGAAATAACTAAGATCAGAGTAGAATTGAAGGAGATAGAGACATAAAAGCCCTTCAAAAAGTGAATACATCCAGGAGTTGGTTTTTTGAAAAGATTAACAAAATAGATAGACTGCTAGCCAGATTAATAAAGATAAAAAGAGAGAAGAATCAAATAGACACAATAAAAGATGATAAAGGGGAGATCACCACTGATCCCACAGAAATACTAACTACTATCAGAGAATATTATAAACATCTTGATGCAAATAAACTAGAAAATCTAGAAGAAATGGATGAATTCCTGTACACATACACCCTCCCAAGACTAAACCAGGAAGAAGTTGAAACCCTGAATAGACCAATAACAGGCTCTAAAATTGAAGCAGTAATTAGTAGCCTACACAACCAAAAAAATTCCAGGACCAGAAGGATTCACAGCCGAATTCTACTAGACGTACAAAGGGTAGCTGGTACCTTTCGTTCGGAAACTATTCCAAACAATAGAAAAAGAGGGATTTATCCCTAACTCATTTTACAAGGCCAGCATCATCCTGATACAAAAACCTGGCAGAGACACATCAAAAAGAGAAAATTTCAGGCCAACATCCCTGATGAACACCGATGTAAAAATCCTCAATAAAATACTGGCAAACCAAATCCAGCAGCACATCAAAAAGCTTATCCACCAAGATCAAGTTGGCTTCATCTCTGGGATGCAAAAATGGTTCAACACATGCAAATCAATAAACGTAATTCATCACATAAACGGAACCAATGACAGAAACCACATGATTATCTCAATAGATGCAGAAAAGGCCTTTGGTAAAATCAACACCCCTACATGCTAAAAACACTCAATAAACTAGGTATTGATAGAATGTATCTCAAAATAATAAGAGCTGTTTATGACAAACCCATAGCCAATATCATACTGAATAGGCAAAAGCTGGAAGCGTTCCCTTTGAATACTGGCACAAGACAAGTGTGCCCTCTCTCACCACTCCTATTCAACATAGTACTGAAATTTCTGGCCTGGGAAATTAGGCAAGAGAAAGAAATAAAGGGTATTCAAATAGGAAATGAGAAAGTCTAATTGTCTCTGTTTGCAGATGACATGATTGCATATTTAGAAAACCCAATCATATCAGACTCAAAATTACTTAAGCTGATAAGCAACTTCAGCAAAGTCTCAGTATATAAAATCAATGTGCAAAAATCAGAAGCATTCCTGTATACCAATAATAGACAAACAGAGAGCCAAATCGTAAGTAGACTCCCATTCACAATTACTGCAAAGAAAATAAAATACCTAGGAATACAATTTACAAAGGATGTGAAGGACCTCTTCAAGGAGAAGTACAAACCACTGTTCAAGAAAATAAGAGAGGATGCAAACAAATGGAAAAAAATTCCATGCTCATGGATAGAAAGAATCCATGTCGTGAAAATGGCCATACTGCCCAAAGTAATTCATAGATTCAATGCTATTCCCGTCAATCCACCATTGACTTTCTTCAAAGCAACTAGGAAAAACTACTTTAAATTTCATACAGAACCAAAAAGAGCCCATATAGCCAAGACAATCCTAAGCAAAAAGAACAAATCTGGAGGCATCACACTACCTGACTTCAAACTATACCACATGGCTACAGTAATGAAAACAGCATGGTACTGGTACCTAAACAGGTATATAGACCAATGGAACAGAACAGAGACCTCAGAAATAATGCCACACATCTACAACCATCTGATCTTCCACAAACCTGACAAAAATAAGCAATGGGAAATCAATTCCCTATTTAATAAATGGTATTCAGAAAACTGGCTAGCCATATACAGAAAACTGAAATTGGATCCCTTCCTTACACCTTATACAAAAATTAACACAAGATGGATTAAAGACTTAAACATAAAACCTAAAACCATAGAAACCCTAGAAGAAAACCTAGGTAATACCATTCAGAACATAGGCATGGGCAAAGGCTTCATGACTAAAACATCGAAAACAATTGCAACAAAAGCCAAAATAGACAAATGGGATCTAATTAAACCGAAGAATTTCTGCTCAGCAAAAGAAATTATCATCAGAGCAAATAGGGCACCTACCGAGCGGGAGAAAATATTTGCAATCTATCCATATGACAAAGGTCTAACATCCACAATCTACAAGGGACTTAAACAAATTTACAAAAAAACAAACAAGCAACCCCATCAAAAAGTGGGTGAAGGTTAGGAACAGACACTTCTCAAAAGAAGACATTTATGCGGCCAACAAATATGTGGAAACATGCTCATCATTACTGGTCATTAGAGAAATACAAATCAAAACCACAATGAGGTACAATCTCACACCAGTTAGAATGGTGATCATTAAAAACTCAGGAAACAACAGATACTGGAGAGGATGCGGAGAAATAGGAACGCTTTTACATTGTTGGTGGGAAGGCAAATTAGTTCAACCATTGTGGAAGACAGTGTGGCGATTCCTCAAAGATCTAGAACCAGAAATACCATTTGACCCAGCAATCCCATTACTGGGTATATACTCAAAGGATTATTAATCTTTCTACCATAAAGACACATATGTTTATTGCGGCATTATTCACAATAGCAAAGACTTGGAACCAACCCAAATACCCATCAATGATAGACTGGATAAAGAAAATGTGGCACATATACATCATGGAATACTATGCAGCCATAAAAATAATGAGTTCATATCCTTTGCAGGGGGACACAGATGAAGCTGGAAACCATCATTCTCAGCAAACTAACACAGGAACAAACAAACCAAACACTGCATGTTCTCACTCAGAAAGTGGGAGTTGAACAATGAGAACACATGGACATGGCGGGGGGAACATCACACACTGGGTCCTGTCGTGGGGTAAGGGGCAAGGGGAGGGATAGCATTGGGAGAAATACCTAATGCATGTGGGGCTTAAAACTTAGGTGATGGGTTGATGGGTACAGTGAACCACCATGGCACATGTATACCTATGTAACAAACCTGCATATTCTGCACATGTATCCCAGAACTTGATGTATAATAGTAATTTTTAAAAAGTGTATGGCATCCCACCCACTCTCTCTCTTGCTCCTACTTCCACAATGTGATATGTCTTGCTCCTCCTTTGCCTTCCGCCATGATTGGAAACTTACTGAGGACTCCTCAGAAGCAGAAGCCACTATGATTCCTGTATAACCTACACAACCATGAGCCAATTAAATGCTTTTCTTTATAAATTACCTTGTGTCAGGCATTTCTTTATAGTTACACAAGAGTAGACTAATCAAATAATCACTGTGCCAAAAGACTATTCATTAAAGCATCATTAACAGAGTTTAATGTATTTGATCTAGAGTCTGGTATGACCAGTTAAGATCTGGAATCTGAATTCTAAGAATCAGCTGAAGCTACAATCTCTACAAATGTCATCAATTATTTCTGTGTAGGGGAATAATTGCAGGTGGGAAGTAAGTATTGGTTCAACAACTATGAGGATCCCAGAGGAAAAAAAGTAGTGGCAAACACAGTTTTGTAATTGTTTTATTCTTGGTAATCCTCATTCATTAGATCTAATAATTCAGCATAGTAAATCATTTTGATGGTTAAAAATTATCCCAAATAATAACTCAATTTCAAATAATTAAACTAGAATTGTTAAATCTATCTAAGAATATTATCATTTGTTTTAAAGTCTAACTTCATAATGTTCTATTTTAATTACAAATCTGTATGACACATTTAAGAAAAAAATATAATGCATTCATGAAAACTATGTAAACATATAAGTAATGATGAAAGTTACAACAGAATTATAGCAAGAAAGTTTTCATAAAAGTCACCTGGAAATGTGTTCATTTATGTATTTATTTATTTAGTTAGAGCTTCAGTTTTACTATTCAATCATGAGTTTTCACAGATTTTGGCCCATAAAATAGTGAACTTCTCTTAACATAAATAAGCTACTGAAACATAACAAGCCATAACAAGTTTTTAAAAATCAAAATTATATCAAGAATCCTCTCAGACCACAATGCAATAAAATAGAAATTAATGACAACGGGAACTTCGGAAACTACACAAAATATGGAAATTACAATATATGGGTCAAGAAAAAAATTAAAAAGTAAATCATAAAATTTCTTGAAACAAATGAAAATCAAAACACAACATACTAAAGTATTTAAGATAGAGTAAAAGCAGTGTTAAGATTGAAGTTTATAGTAATAAATACCTACATCAGAAGAGTGGAAAGGCCTTAAATAAACACTCTAATGATGCACCTCAAGGGACTAGAAAAGCAAGAAAAAAACCAAACACAAAATTAGTAGAAAAAAAGAAAAGATTGGAGCAGAAAAAGCAAAATAGAGACAAAAAATACAAAGCATTAACAAAAAGTTTTTTGAAAAGATAAATTGATAAACCACTAGCTAGACTAACGAAGAAGAGAACAGAGAAGACCCAAATAAACAAGATTAGAAACAAAAAAGCATATATTACAAATGATATCAAAGAGAAACAAAAGATCACTAGAGGATATTAAGAATAACTATATACTAATACACCAGAAAGCAAGAAAAAATGGAAAAATTTCTGGACACACAAAATCTACCAAACTTGAATCAGGGAGAAATCAAAATCCTGACTGTACCAACAAAAAACAATGCTACTGAATCAGTAATAAAAAGTCTGCCAACAAAAGCGCCCAAGACCAGATGACATCACTGCTGAATTTTACCAAATGTACAAAGAACTGATATCATTTTTCCTCAAACTATTGCAATAATTGAAAAGGAGGGAATTCTCTCAAATGCTTTCTATGACACCAGCATTGCCCTGATACCAAAACCAGACAAAGCTGCAATAAAAAAAGAAAGCTATAGATTAATGTCTCTGACAAACATTGCCACAAAAATCTTCAGCAAAATACTAGCAAATATGATCCAGGAGCCTATCAAAAAGATGATACACCACAATCAAGTGTGATTCATCCCAAATATGGAAGGATGGTTCAACACACACAAATTAACAAACATGATACATGATACAACACATCAACAGAATGAAGAGCAAAAAACATGATCATCTCAATAGACATAGAAAAAGCATTTGATAAATTTCAACACCCTTTCTTGATAAAAAAAAAAAAAAACTCTCAACAAACTAGGCATAGAAGGAATATTCTTCAACATAATAACATCCATCTATGATAACCCCACCATTAACATACTGAATGAGAAAAACCTGAAAGCCTTTTCTCAAAGAACTGGAATAAAATGAGGATGCCAAATTTCACCTCCTGTTCAACATATTACTGAGAGTCCTGGTCAGAACAGGCAGGCAAGAGAAATAAATAAAAGGCATCTAAATTGGAAACAAAGCAGTCAAATACTTTTGCTTCAGATGATATGATCTTGTAGCTAGAAAAACTTAAAGACTTCACCAAAATCTTTTAGGTTTGACAAGTAAGTTTAATAAAGTCCCAGGATACAAAATCAACACCAAAAATCAGTAGCATTTCTATACAACAATAATAAGCTAGCTGAGAAGAAATCAAGAAGGCAATCTCGTTTACAATAGCTATAAAGCAATTAAAAAGTCTAGGAATACATTTAACCAAAGATGTGGAAGACCTCTACAAAGAAAATTATAAAACACTGAAGAAGGAAATTGAAGAGGGCACAGAAAAATGGAAAGACATCCCATGTTCATGAATCAGAAGAATTAATATTGTTAAAATGACCATACCATGCAGAACAATCTAATGATTCAATGCAAGCTCTATCAAAATGCCAATGTCATATTTTATTGAAATAGAAAAAAAATCATTCTAAAATATGTGTGAAAACGGTAAAAGAGCCTGAATAGCCAAAGCAGTCCTGAGTAAAAATAGCAAACTTGAAGGCATCATACAACCGAATCCCATAATATATTACAAAACTGTAGTACCCAAACCGCGTGGTATTGGCACCAAAAAAAAAAAAAAAGACATGTAGACTAATGGAAAGAAATGTACAACACAGAAATAAATCCACATATTTACAGGCAACTGAGTTTTGATAAATGCGTCGAAAACATACATTGGGAGAAATAATCAACATATGTTTGGGGAAATAATCCTTCTTCAATAAATGGTGCTGGGAAAATTGAATATTCATATGTAGATGAATCAAATTGGACCCCTATCTGCCACAATATACAAATTTCAACTCAAGATGGGTTAAACACTCAAATGTAAGTTTATTTATACTCAAATGTATAAAACTGAGAGAAGAAAACATAGAAAACACAATGGTCTGGGCAAAGATTTTAGAGCTAAGACCTCAAAAACACAGATAACAAGAACAAAAATATAAAAATGGGACTATATTAAACTAAAAATGACCTGCACAGCGAAGGAAACAATCCACACAATAAAGAGACACCTATTGAAAGGGAGAAAATATTTGCAAACTATTCGTCCAACAATGAACTAATATCCAGAGTATGCAAGGAACTAAATTGACTCAAAAATAAAATACAAATAATCCCATTAAAAACTGAGAACATAACCCAAATACATATTTCTCCAAAGACATTCAAATGGCCAACAGATATATGGAAAAAAATGCTCAATACCACTAATCGTTAGGGAAATGCAAATCAGAATGCAATGAGTTATCATCTTACTCTATTATTTTATTTTGTTAGAATGAGTATTACGAAAAAGATAAAAACTAGTAGATACTGGTGAGGATATAGATAAAAAGGAACTCATAGCCGGGCGCGGTGGCTCAAGCCTGTAATCCCAGCACTTTGGGAGGCCAAGACGGGAGGATCACATCAGGAGATCGAGACCATCCTAGCTAACACGGTGAAACCCCTCTCTACTAAAAAAATACAAAAAGCCTAAGGGCCGGGCGAGGTGGCCGGGCCCGCCCTGTAGTCCCAGCTAGGCTCCGGGAGCTGAGGCAGGAGAATGTCGTAAACCTGAGAGGCAGAGCTTGCAGTGAGCTGAAGATCCGGCCACTGCACCCGAGCCTGGGTGACAGAGCAAGACTCCGTCTCAAAAAAAAAAACAAAAAACAAAAAAAAACAAAGAACTCATATACTCTTGGTAGAAATTTAAGTTAGTACAGCTATTATGAAAAACAGTATAAAGATTTCTTTTAGAAAACGAAAAGTAAAACTACCATACAATCCATCAGTCCTGCTACTGGGTATTTATCGAAATAAAAGAAAAACAGTACATCAAAGGAATATCTGCACCCTACTGTATATTGCAACATTCTTCACAATAGCCAAGATATGGAATCAACCTAAATGTCCATCAGTGGATAAATAGATAAAGAAAATGTGATATATATACACACCCAATGAAATACTATTCAGCCATTTAAAAAGAATAAAACCATGTTATTTTCAGAAATATTTTAAATGAAATAAGCCAGGAACAGATAGAAAAATATTGCATGCTTTTATTCATCTGTGAAAGCTAAATATTTGTGCTTATGGAGGTAGAGAGTGGAATAAGAGATGCCAGAATCTGGGGAAAGTGCATGTGTGGTGCAAAAGAAGATGAGCAGAGATTGTTTAATGGGTCCAGACATAGAGTTATATACAAGACATAAGTTCCGATGTTCTGTAGCAGATTAGAGTGACTGTAGTTGACTGTGTATTATATATTTCAAAATAGTTAGAAGAGAGGATTTGATATGTTCTTCCCAAAACATAAAAATGACAAATACTCAAGGTAATGGATACCCTAAATACCCTGACTTGATCATTATACATTCTATGCACATAACAAAATATCACCTGTACCCTATGAAAAGGATAAATATGATGTTTTAATTTAAAAAAAATAAAATTAATGAAACCTTAGAATGTGGTTGCACCCAGGTTCTGTCTGTGCAGAACATACATGCATGTATGCATTTATGTATATATGAGTGCATATTATGAGTGCAATAATAATTGGATATATGTGCATCTAGATGGATACACACACATGCATACATACATCAACATGGGCGGTATCAGTACTAATTCATGGTTTTCAATATTATAGGTCAAATAAATACAAAAAAATAAAAAAATTTATTATAGATAAATAAAAGTTGTATATTTTCTTCTATAATATTAAAAACCAAGGGTTTACACTGATACCTTCAGTTCTGATCTATGGGGTTCATTTTTGTTTTCTCCCTTTACATATTTGGTTTTCTTGGCTTTAACAGTAAACTTGTGGGTGTCATTGAAAGGCTAGGACCCCTGGGTGGCCCTTGCTGGTACAGAAGACCACTGTGTGGTCTCCTGCACCCTAAGCTGGAACCAAAAAATCGGTCTCCAATTATTTTTAATATTTTTTATTTGATTAAGCTCCTCTGCATGTAAACAATCTCCTGTCCACTCCACTGCTACCTACTTTGGGTGCTTTCTTCACCTCTCTTTAGCTCTCACATGATTTGCAGTATAACTACTGCATTCGCAACTCAAGCAGGTGTTCCTCTTTATCACTCGGGCTTTGACACACCACACTAGGCAGAACCTTAGCATGGTTATTTTTGAATGGATAGCCTTCCTAACTTGCTTGAATGTTGACAACCACCTTCAACCTTTGAGAATACTTGTGTTGCTCAGCTCTACCAGATATATCTTGGATTGCTTTATTCAAGAAGGAAGGAAAAAAAGTAAAGAGTTAAAGAAGCAAGGAGGAAAGAAAAAAATGGACAAAGTAAAGAAAGGAGGGAATAAAGAAAGGAAGGAGTATTTAAAATTATATACTGTATTGTTTGTCAAAAACTTGACTTTTATGTATATAATATACTTGACATATTTTATTTTAGAACTAATGTACTCAAGGCTCTGAAAAAAAGTTCCTTAGGGAAAAATCAACTTACAAGAACAAGAGATGCTAAAAGACAGAGACTAGTATCTAATAGAACATTTTAATAGTAAAGAATAACAATGCTTATACCTGTGAGAATCTTTATCTATTTTCCCCTGGAGAAAATTCACCCTGAAAATACAAAAATAATCACTCTCCCCAGAAGGAAGTGTTTTGAGAAGTTCCAAAAGCAACCTTCTACACATTAGTGAGACATTTTCTTCCAATTGCTGAAGCAAATTCCTTCCCTGCTCCTGATCTGTAACTCACAAACTTGGAGATGTCCCTGTGATTTAGGTGATAATGACTACAAAAGAAAAATATAATTAGGAGGTCATTATATAACTATTTAAGTTACATAAAATGCAGATTAAAAAAAATCCCTAAAGCTCTTTCTTTTGTAACATTAGGAATTATTTTCAATTCATCACAGTTATTATTGTCTGGATACTCAGCTACAAGGTCCTGGTTATGAAATATTGGAAAACTATTTGGGAATTGATCCAATGAGAATTAAGAGCTCTGAGGCAGTTACTGCATTTTAGGAGCAATGGACTTGTCGGAGGACCGGGAAAAAACATGGGAAACAGAACAAGTCAAAGTTCGCTGATATGGAATTTATGTCGATTGGACAAGGGCCTTCATCATTAGTGTTTTTCTCTTTCTGGTAGGAGAGCTGCCCCCTATTGTCATTAATTGCACTACCATTGTGTTCATTTTTAATAAAAAAATTTAGTCCTTCAGTCAATTTCATAATTCACACTTATTGGTCACTAAGTTTAACTTATCTCCCAAGTGTTCCTGAAAACTTTCAAAAGTAAATAAAACTCTCATATAGAACAGGAGAAAAAGGCTTTGGATTATGGTTTTGAAAATTCTGCTGCACACATAATTACCTTTTTTTCTTATAACTTATCTTATTCATAAGATTCTTGTTTTTTTTTTTCACTGTCTTTGAAATTTAATAGTTTTACCAGTATAATTTTTAGGGTTAAATATTTCAGATAATTTTCCCTAGGTTCCCAGTGGGCCCTGTCAATATATTGATTCATGCCCTTTATATCTGAAAACTTTTTAAAATATAATTATAAATATTAGGTTTGTACCAATGTGTTGTTTTCGTTTTTTAGGGGCTCCAATTATGCAAATATTATTCCTTCTTTGTCTTTTATTTCTACCATGTTCTTTCTGCCCCTTTTCTTTTCTTTAATTTTGGCATTCTCAGTTGTTACCTTCCTTGTCCTAAATTATTACTGTAAAGTTTTAAAAAATTGTATATATTTAAGGTGTGCAAAATTATGCTTTGCTATACATCATGAAATAGTTACTATAGTCAAGCAAATTAACATATGCAGCATTTCACGTAGTTACCCTTTTTGTGTGTGTGATAAAAGCACACAGTAGATAAAAATCTACTGTCTTGGCAGATTTCCAATTTTATTTAGTTATATCTTGGACATAATGTATTTCTTTTTTATTTTTGAGATAATTTTTTCAGTGTTATTTTTTTATTTATTGAACTCAACCCATCTTCTTTTATTTCTCTCTCTCTTTCTGCCTTTTGCTGCTCTTAGTTTTAAATTTATAATTCAAGGGTTTTGGTTTTGTTTTGTTTTGTTTTCATATCCCTAAATGTTAGATCGGGGACATTTAATTCAGTTTGAAGTGTCATCTTACAGGTGTTTTCTCCTACATGTTTTTCTTTTCTTTTCTTTCTGTGGGTGATAGAGAGTTTTATCAGTTAAAGTGTGTTAAATTTTGTTTTGTTATTTTTCTAATAATTCTGTATAGATTTACTGAGTTTTCTTTGGTTCATTGTTATATATTTTGGATGTTTTACAGAATTTCTAGTGCAATGGCACTCTCTTTTGTCAATAGATTAAATCCCTTTAAAATAGATAATCCTGTAGAGGGTTTTATTATTTCTTTTTTGGTTGCTGGGAACAGGTTTTGTGTCTCTGATGTTTGGTTCTCTTTTGTCTGATAAGACCCTAAATATTTCCCTTTCCTAGTTTTCTCTTTTATTACATGCCCCAAAGTGTCCCTTTATCTTTTCTTTTTCCCTAAGCTTTTCTTGGCCTGTCTTTGCTTACCACAAAGGCTTGCAGTGTTGCATCGTGTGAGAGATTGTTCCCTGGAATTTGATGTTTTTCTTTTCTTTTTTTTTTTATTTATTTATAGCTATTCTGGAGTTTGGTCATTCCTTGTCAAGTCATGCTTAAAGTAATTTTTTGTATAGTTTTTTGCTGTTGTTGTTTTGTGGTGTTGTTTTGTTTTGTTTTGCCTTATAGCTTCTAGTTGTTTGGTGGGATATATCAAAAGATACATTATAAACAGTCATCACCTTCTTCAACTACCTAAAAGTTTCTTATCTTTTAAGTTTTTATTTTTATAGTTGGGCCGTGTCCCTTAATCCTTATTATTTGGACTGAATTATGTGCACCGAGCAAGTAAGTTATCTTATCACTTGCTACAGTAATCAAATGCACACATTATGATAACTATAATAAAATTTGCATTGTTTAATCCACTACAACCAACAAAGTAAAACTTGAAAACAAAAACAATGACTAGTCCTGAAGTTAGAGAGTTCCGTTTCATCAAACACAAGGTAGATGTGCTGGGCAATGAAGGAGAGCATTTTATATTACAAAATTATACCCCTGTTCTACCTGTTAGGTAGTTTCAGACGAAGTTCAGTCTTAAGAATGACAACTGGGTAGTTTTTGCTAGTAATGAATTAAATTTGAATACATTAAAACATTTAAATGAACAGCACTATATTACCCAAAATGAGGTAGGTGTAGGTCATTAAAGCATAAATTATTACCCCATTTTAAAAATTGCTAGTTTCTTGTGTTCTGGCACGAAAACAGTGAACCATTTTAGAGACTTGGCAAAGCCAAGTGTATTTTAGCACAGTTTCAAGATAAAAACAACTTGTCGTGTCAATAGCTGAGGCAAAGAAGTTAACGAGATGTAGTTTAGTACCAATATATTCTATTTTCCATGCAACTGGAAAAAAAAATGTAGTGAGACGTTAGATTCTACATTTCACCTTACAAGTGACAAATTATAGTGATTATGGGAAATAATTTTTATTTAAATAATAACCTTCTATTTTAAAATTTGTTCTCAGTTGCACCTCTCTTCTTTTCTACTATCTTCAAGAAAACAAGCATCGTTCTCTTTTCTTCCAAATATCTACAACATGCTAATGCTATTTGGAAATTGCATCATTATTGTTACTGCAGAAGCACAAAGGCCTTTCACATCCACGGCCTCAGGGATGATCTTCAACCCATACCCCAGCACCCATCATCACCCCCTTTTTTTCCTTCACTTTGCCAAAGGGACTAATTTTTCTTTATTTCTGCATTAGTTTTAATAACTAAACACTCCACTTTATGGGAATTTTCCCTTCCCAAAACTTGAAGTGAAATAAGGATATTGTCTTTCTCTTCCATTCTTTCTCTTCTTTGTTACCACTAAAAATACATATCATAATCTATTTTACTGCTAACCACTATTAGGAAAAAAGACTTCACAAAATTAAATTCAAACAATTTACCAATCTTACACATTTTCTATTTATTGATATCTGGAAAATAAATAATATTTCTTTTTAAAGTTCAAACTTAAAGCTCTAACATAATTTTCCTGGCTCAGTTTTATTCTTGAGATAGGGCTCATCATATAAATCAACATACCTTGTATTATTGCCTGTAATGATACATTGTTTGAAATTTTCCTCTAAAATATTCTACCCACTGATCAGAAGATACCCAGAAGTCTAGGCAACAATTCTTCTTTTATTCAAATGAACCATTTGCTTGTCATTAAGGTAAAGACAAGGCCAAGAATTTTTCTTCTGGATATCTTATTAAAATGCATTGCTTCTCTGAGCATTGACTTTGTTAATTTTTTTCTTGTCGTTTTTAAAAACATAATTTATTTTAGAGTAGTTTTAAGTTTACAGCAAAATTGAGTAGGAAGTACAGAGTTCCCCTGTACCCCTGACCCCGCATATGTGCAATCCTCACCCACTATCAATATCCCACAGCAGAGTGATACAGTTGTTACAACTGATAAACCCACAATGATACCTCATTATCACCCAAAGTTCTTAGTTTACATTAAGGTTGAGTCTTGATGTTGTACATTCTATGAGTTTTAAAACATGATAATCACATGTATCTATCAGTATAGTATGATATAGAATACTTTCACTGGCCTAAAACTCTCTGTGCTCTGCCTATCCACCCCTCACTCCCTGCAAACCCTAGAAACCACTGAGCCTTTTAGTATTTCCATAGTTTTGCCTTTTCCAGAATGTCATATGTAGTGTTTGGAATCATACAGTATTTAACATTTTCAGATTAGTTTCGTTCACTTAAAAATATGTATTTAAGTTTCCCACATCTTTTCATGTCTTGATAGTTCATTGTTTCTTTTGATTATCCCTATTTAATAACTTGACTATTTTATTCTTTAACATCAGTGGGGTGCAAAGCTTTTGAAATAAAAGGACCTAATTTTGAAAACTGGTTTATTCTGTTTTTTATTGTCTAGTATTCTCGAAAAGAAGGAATAAAAAAGGGAGACATATACATAATTTGTATTCAAGGAAATTATATTTAAGTATTTACAAAAATAAATCAATTATCCATTGCTGGCTCAAATCATTTATTAGCATTGAATTGTCAGACACCAGAAGGTTACATATCCTTTCCAAAAGATATGTAACTTTCAAAATATCAGTGGTTATTAATCCATTGGTCAGAATGCCTAGAATATTTCCTGCTGCTTCATGCATGAAGATTGAAATGCCTGGAGGAAAGTAACTTTAGACCTTAGTAATATTTTAATAAATAACTCGATGAAAATGGTCACATGGAAAGGAACATTCTTTCTTCTTCTGTATTCATATCTTGGAGGTGATGCATTTTTTCTATCGCTTTGTCCATTTCCCCAGACCAGGGATAGAAGATAGAAATCCCACCTTGTATCCCATTTGGTGACAAGGGCTTGTGTCATGCTTTATCCTGGTCAGTCTACTCACCAGATCTACCACCAGAAAATGCTCTTCTCCTTTGTCTGCCTCTTCTCATATGCTTTCTCTGTTCCGTATATCAGGCTTTGCCTTATTTTCTTCTCTTGGATTAGAGAATTCTCTGAAGGTTTTTCGTATAATGTAGTGAAATAATATGATCTAAAATAAATATCAATAAAAATACAAAGAATATTATAAATTGTGCAGGGTACAATTAAAGAGAAGTTGGTCTTGTGAAGAAACTCATAGAGGGCATAAGTAATGTGTGAAATACATTCACAGGAATTTGAGTGTGTGTGTTGCATGTAATTAAGAAGAGCTTCACAACATGGCTTTTGAACTGTACATATATGCAATGCCACAATAAAACCTACTTTGTCCTCAATCGTTATAGCAGACAAACATTAGGACACCAATGAAGTATCCTTATGAATTTCCTAAATCACAAGGAACATTAGATCTTCTTTCATTCCATATGTAATTTTTAAATAGTTAACCTCATTTGCCTCTGAGGTAGTTAAGATTAAGCAAATAATTCTGAGATCTTGCAAGAAGGTATTAAAGTTGATGAAGACTGTATGGAATTTCACAAGCTATCCTTTCTCACAGAGAAAGCTGAGTGTGCAGTACTTGAGGAATCAGGAAATAAAGACACCTGGTTACAATTTATCACCATTTTCTTTGGCTAGGCTGACCTCCTTGTCTTGTGATCTTTTATTGCTCTTGACTTCCCTCATTAAATCCTTCAAATACATTACTGTATTATGTTTTCAAAGTTCACGAGGGTTCAGTAAACCTGGGATTTTAAAACACTATAGTTTATAGATCAGAAGCTTTGTTTTGCCACAGATCCCTGAATTAAGTCTCAACAGCTATCCCATGTGAGTTTACATGTGCTAACCTATTCCGTCTCCTATCATCTATTGTTATTTTATAAGGATTCAAGGGAAAGCATATCAAGAATTGTTTCTATTTAGTGAAACCCCTGTGGCCCATTGCCCTTGCTTTAAAAAAAAAAAAAGTCATCAGTAAAGGAGACTTTCACATCTAAAATTGTCCTAGTTGGTTGACCAGAAAATCTGGCCTCAAGCTACACTTACCCACAAACTGTTTGAAGCTTTCTTCCTAAGGCCAACAACCCCAGAGATTCTGAAGAAATGAATAGAATCATTCAAATATATCTGTATGTATAATAGTATTAAGAAATAAACTTTTCTTTCAATGTTTATCTATTTGACCTCCTATGATGTCATTTTTAGTAACTATGATTATGTGTACTCTCATAATTACCTGAAGAAAATCCATTCTTTTTTGTGTTAAAGATAAGTCATTAAATTTAGCCAAAAAAAGTATTCCGGGAAACAGATCCATGTATCCAACAATTTACTGAACCTCCACTTTCAGATCCCATAGTTGTCCGGAGCCATGAGGCCCGGAATTAGCCGACCTCTGTTGCTTGATCTCCGCAAAGCGGAGACAAGAGGGCGCATTCCCGGGTTCTTTATTTATAAACCCTTCCCGCGCGCGCCCAAAGCTTTTCCCGCGCGCGCCTAAGTTTCTCCCGCGCGCGCCAAAACTGTTCCCGCGCGCCAACCTTTCCCGCGCGCGCCAACCTTTCCCGCGCGCGCGCAAACATTTTCCCGCCCAGGAAGATATGCAGCCCAGGGCGCAGGTGCGATCCCGCGCCCGGGAAAAGTACAAACCCACGGCGCATGCGCGATTGTAATTTGAGAAGATCCGGCCCCTATCACCGCCCTGGCCCAACCTCTTCCCCTGCCAGCCTATATAAGGCATGACCCTACACTCAATAAACGAGACTTGATCAGGCTGTTTGTCTTGTCTCCATTTCTTGTGTTTTCTTGTCTCCTCCATTCCCACTCCCCCTTCCAGGGCCCGTTCGACTGTCCTGCAGGTCGGGACACATAGTCACTTAAAACTCAGTGTTTCAAAAATTGAACTTACCTGCCAGTTGTGGTAGTTCTTGCCAGTAATCCTAGCACTTTGAGGGACAGAGGTAGGAGGATTGCTGAAGGTTAGGAGTTCAAGACCATGTTGGGCAATGTAGCAAGACTGCATGTTTACAAAAAATTTCACAGTTAGCTGGACATGGTGGCACATGCCTGTAGTCCTAGTTCCCCAAGAGGCTGAGGTGGGAGGATTGCTTGAGTCCAGGAGTTCAAGGCATCATAGCACTTCAGGCTGGGTGACAGAGTGAGACTCTATCTCTGAAAATTAATAAATAAATAATTTTTTGAAAAAAAAATGAACTTACCATCCCTTTCTATCTCTCTCAGTTTCTGCCTTATTTTCTTCTATTGTTTTGACACTGACATGATTGTTCTAACAATTCCTGAAATTCACCTAAGCAAAAACCCTGACCTTCAACCTAGACTCCTCTATCATGTCCACATTCATCTACTGCTAAATTGTGTTAATTTTGCCTCCCAAATATGTGTTGAATCTCTCCACTTCTCTCACAAATATCACTTCCTTTGAACATGCTACCATAATATTTCAATGTCTTAATTGTTTCCTGCTTTAAGTTTTATACATTTTCTAATCCATTATTCACATTACAGCCACATAATCTTAAAACAATGATAAGGTCACTTCAGTAATTAAAACCCTACAAACATTCCTGACTTCTCTCAGGACAAATGCAGGATATTTTTCAAGGTCCTAAATGACTTTGCCACCAAGCAATCTATCCACATAATAAAACAGGATTTGTACACTGTGCATTTATATAAATAAAGTAAAATTATTACTTTTAGTATGGTGCTGTTTGGTTCCTTAAATGCTTCTTAAATTTTTTAATGTTAATATTTTATAACTAGGGATTATTAATCCTAATAATAGGCATGTCTATCAAAAAGGACAACACACAATTGCCCAATAATAAATAAAGTAATATCAAATTTACTAAAAAGAAGATGTGACATATTAAATATACACTTAAATATTGCTAGGGTGCAGAGAACAAGACCCAAAAATATAGTGCTTTGACAAGCTGCATGCTTTGAATCAAAGGAAATTGAAAGACCTCAGAAATAAGCCTTAGAACCAAGGTCTCTCTCTGACTCTCCTTCTTCTTAATATCTCTCTGATCCTTTTTTTTTTTTTCCCCAAAGCACCAGGAAAGACTTTCTCTGAAGTTTTCTTATCTGATTAAGGGAAGTTCCTACAGAAGAAATCCAGTTGTCTTAAAACTCCTTCATGAAGTAACCAGAAAAGCTTAACCACTGGAGGAGAGAGGAGATTAAAGTTGTCAGAATACCCAGATAGACATTTCATGTATTCTTCTAAGGGTAGCTCCAAGAGATTACCTGGAGACTGTCTCTCCACAATAAGACAACCCTGGTTCACAGTGAAGTTCAGCCCCTCACCTTCTCACCACCTCCTCACTGACCCAGAGGCCAGAGGAACTTTGTCCCAGACCAGTATTCTTTGGGCTTATTCAATTCCCTCTAAGAATCATTTACAACCCCTCAAATTGCCTACAATTTGTGAAAAAGATGTTTAATCCTATAAAACTTAACACCTGGCTCTTCTTTGAGTCTCATATTTTATATGGCTCCCATGCTTATGCACGTTAATGTGTTTGTATGCCTTTTTCTCCTATTAATCTCTCTCTTGTCAGTCATTTCAGTGAAATGACAGAGAGGACAGAAGGGAAGCTTTCACCCCACTCATAAAATATCTAATAGGTAATAGTTAAAATTAAAAAAAAAGTATTAGTGAAAATAAGGAAACACTGATTAAAATAGATAATGAAGATTTAACAAGTACAAAAGAAAATACAGATGAATCACTCTTTAACTTGGGTATAGGGAAAGACATTCTAATGTAATGTCCAGAGGCAATAAAAAAAATTGACTATATAAATTTGCCTTTAAAAATTGGCATAACATAAAACACCAGAAACAAAATAAAGATACAGTCAACAAACTGAGAGATAATGTTTACAGTTTATATCAAAGTCTAGAGTCAAATATATAAAGAACTATAAGAAATTGTGAGAAAACTGCAAAAGCCTGTAAGTATAATAGATAAAAAGAGATTTCTTAAACAAAAGGTGGAAATACTGTCCTTAAACATATGAAAGTGTATAATGTTACACATAGAGTAAAACAATTTAAAATATCACTGATATGTCACTTTTCACCTACCAAATTGGCAAAATATAATTTTGAAATATAAAACAACATACCTATTAGTAGGACTGGGAAAATGGCACTCTCATGTGGTGGAAAATAGGCATTTCTCAGATGGTACAAAATGCCATAAATTTAGATAAAGCTTTAAAGATGAAATTACTGAATTCATAAGTAAACACATGCCGTTTTGGTAAATTTTGCATAACCTTATGCAGGATAATTTGGCAAAATTTACAAAAAATGCATATGTGTTTACTTATCAGTCCAGTAATCTCATTTTCAAAGCTATATCCAAAGATACACCTCCAGTAACACTAAAATATAAATAATATGTTCAAGAATATTCACTGCAATGTTATTTGTTTCAAAATACTGGACACAACAAAAATGCCGTTATGTAGAGAAGTGATTAAATAAAACTATAGTACATCTATCTGATAGAGCACTATGCAGATGTAAAAGTGAATAAGAAAGATTTCTAAGAACAGATATGAAGTGATTTCCAGCATATATATATAGCATATTGTTAATGAAAAAGGCTAAGTACAGAAGAATATCTTTAATATACTACTTATTGTGTAAAAAAGAATTGAAAATAAAATGAACATACATTTACTGTTTGGCAACAAAGAGACGCAGAAAGGATACACCAGATAATAATGAGATGGGTTACCTTCAGAGAGTGGGTGGAAATGTAAAAAGTAGAGGAAATGGAAAGGGAAAGGACAATTCTCTGAACATACCATTTGCACATATCCTACCTTCAGAACCATGTTAATGCTTCATATATTCAAAAAAAAAAAGTCAATAAAATCCACAAAATACTAAAACTGAATGCTAACAGAACATATTATCGCAACGGTCTCTCAAACAAATAACATTACACATTGAAAGGGGATGGTTAGTATCAAAAGTAAGTCATTCTTAACACACTTATTAGACGATATGTTCTCAAGCTAAAGACAAAAGAAAAGTTGAAAAGAAAACCTCTAAAACCACTAAAATAGGACAGAATACAATGAAAACTATCCTTTTTGTACAAAAGCACTAGTAAGTTGTTCACTTTGTGTACATTCTAAGACTGAAGACATAAGTAAAAACTTTGTTGAAATGGGAGACAGCTTTCTCCATCAGAGAAGGAATAAGTAAATATGGAAATTAAGAAGAGAGAGTGAACCCTGTGGGTTTGGACGGGCTTTGGCAACATCAATGTGGTAATTGTTTCTGTACTCTAAAAATACGTATGAGCAATAGCACCTCAGTAGCAATGAGCACTCATACAACCTGGATTTTTGTTCTAAATGCCTGTCCTCTTAAATGAACCAGGAGTTCTTGGAGAAATGGCTGATTCCAGAGCTGGGGTGGGGAAATTACAAGATAATCCTGAAATTATTTTTAGTCAAAATATAAGAAAATACTCAAAGAAGGATGGTAAAATGTCAAAAGGGCCCAGAGTCATTGTGAATTGAATATCAAAATAAATAAGGATAGTAACAGGTTATAATTCATTCAATAAAAATAAGATTCCACAAGTTGACTAATAAAAAAATAAATACTTAAAAGGTAATAATATAAATTACTTCTTTTCAGTAACATGCTACTACTAAATGTACAATAATGATGGAATTTGAAACCATCATTTGCCGACTGCCATTATAATAATTGATTCAGTCAAAATTTAGTAATGGATGCTTAAAACAAGTAAAGTCAAGAGTAAGAGGATATTTATAATATCTCAACATGCCTCACCATAAGAAAATTAATCATTATAAAATATAAACTAGCAACTTTGCAAGGGAGAAATCTGATAGAAACCACCTCAACAAAATGATTAAATTAACATTTCCAGTAATGAGAAGAATCCACAGCAAATGCCCCCAGTTATCTTGTATTGAGAATGCAGCATCAATTCTACATTTTTTTCAACTTTTATTGTAGATTCAGAAGGTACATATTCATATTTGTTACCTTGGTATATTGCATGATGATGAAGTTTGGGGTGCAAATTATCCCATCACAAAGTTAACTGAATCTAGTACCCAATGGTTAGTTTTTTAATCTTTGTCCTTCTCCCTCCTCCCTCTAGTGGTCTCTAGTGTCTACTGTTGCCATCTTTATGTCCATGAGTAACCCAGTGTTTAGCTCCCACTTATAGGTGAGAACATGCAGTGCTTTGTTTTCAGTTCCTGCATAATTCTCATAGGATAGTAACCTCCGTAGTGCATCCATGTTGCTGCAAAGGACAAAATTTTATTTTTTTGTGTGTCTATGTAGTATTCCATGGTGTATATATATCACATTTTCTTTATCCAGTCCACCATTGATGGACACGTAGGTTGATTCTCTGTCCTTGCTATTGTGAATAGTGCTGCAGCGAACATGCGAGTGCATGTGTCTTTTTGGCAGAAGGATTTGTTTTCTTTGGATATATACCCTAGAATGGGATTGCTAGGTCAAATGGTAGTTCTATTCTAAGTTCTTTGAAAAATTGCCAAACTGCTTTCCACAGTTGTTGAACTAATTTACATTCCCACGAAGAGTGTATAAGTATTCTATTTCCTCCACATCCTTACCAGCATTTTTTTAAACATTTTATAATAGCCATTCTGACTTATGTGAGATAGTATCTCCTTGTGGTTTTGATTTGCACTTATGTAATGATTAGTGATGTAGAGTATTTTTTATAGGATTTTTTGGCTCCTTATATGCCTCCTTTGGAGAAATGTCCATGTCTTGGCAGTTTTTTAAATGAGGTTATTTCCTTTTTAGTGTTTAATTGTTTTAGTTCCTTATAGATTCTGGATACCACACCTTTGTTGGATACATACTTGATGAATATTTTTTGCCATTCTTCAGATTGTCAGTTTACTCTGTTCATAGTTTCTTTTGTTGTGCAGGGTTTTTAGTTTAATTAGGTCCCCTTTGTCAATTTTTGTTTCTGTTGCAATTGCTTTTGAAGACTTAGTCATACGTTCTTTCCCAAGGACAATTCCCAGAATGGAGTTTGCTAGGTTTTCTTCTCAAATTCTTATAGTTAGAGGCCTTATATTTAAGTCTTTAATTAATTTTGAGTTGATTTTTGTATTCGTGAAAAGTAATGGTCGGGTTTTATTCTGCATGTTGCTAGCCAGCTATTCCAGGGATATTTTACAAATAGGGAGTCCTTTTGACATTGCTTGTTTTTTGTTGACTGTTGAAGATCAGATGACTATAGGTGTGCAACTTTATTTCTGGATTTGCTATTTGTTTCTGTTGATCCATTTGTCTGTCTTTGTACAGGTATCATGCTATTTTGGTTACTACAGCTTTACAGTATAGTTTGAAGACAGGTAATGTGATGCCTCTGGCTTTATTCTTTTGGCTTACATTGCTTTGGTTCCTTGGGCTACTTTTTGGTTTGATATAAATTTTAGAATATTTTTTCTACTTCTCTGAAAAACAATGTTGACACTTTGAAAGGAAGAGCACTGAATCTATAGATTACTTTGGGCAGTATTCCCATTTTAGTGAGATTAATTCTTCCAATCCATGAGCATGAAATATTTTTTCATTTGTACGTGTCTCTATTATTTCACACTGCAGCATTTGGTAGTTTTCCTTGTGCAGACCTTTAACCTCCTTTATTAGATGTATTCCTAGGTACTACATATATATATTTTAGCTGTTGTAATTATAATTGTGTTCTTGAGTTGGCCCTCAGCTTGAATATTGTTGGTGTATAGAAATGTTACTGATTTTGTATCCTGAAACTTTACTGAAGTTTGTTTGTCAGTTCCAGGAACTTTCGGAAGAGTCACTAGAGTTTTCCAGGTATAGAATCATATTGTCTGTGAACAGAGATAGTTTGACTTTTTTTCCTATTTAGATGCCTTTTATTTCTTTCTCTCGCCTGATTGCTCTGGCTAGCACTTCCAGTACTATGTTGAATAGGAGTGGCAAAAGTGGACCTCCTTGTCTTGTTTCAGTTCTCAAGGAGAATGTTTTCAGTTTTTACCCATTTAGCATGATGTCAGCTGTGAGTTTGTGATAAATGACTCTTATTATTTTGAGGTAAGTTTCTTCAATGCCTACTTTCTTCAGGATTTTTATCATGTAACCCTGTCGAATTTTATCAGCAGCTTTTTCTGCATCTATTGAAATAATCATATGGTTTTGTTTTTAATTCTGTGAATTAAATGTGTTGAATCACATTTGTTGATTTGCCTATTTTGGACCACCTGCATTCCAAGAATGAATCCACTTGATCATGGTGAATTAAATTTTTGATGTGTTTTCAGATTTGGTTTACCAGTATTTTGTTGAGGATTTTTGCATTTATGTTAATAAGGGATATTGGCCTGCAGGTTTTCTTGTTGTTGTTGTTATTGTGTGTTTACCAGGTTTTGGTAAACAGTGACGCTGGCTTTGTAGACTGAGTTAAGGAGGAGTCCCTCTTCCTCAAGTTTTTGGAATAGTTTCAGTAGGATTTGTGCTAGCTCCTTTTTGTACATCTTGTAGAATTTGGCTGAGTCCATCTGGTCTGGGGTTCTCTTTGTTTGCTAGGTTTTTTATTATTGACTCAATTTTATTACTGATTCAACTTAATCTTGGTCTGTTCCGGCTTTCAATTTTTTCGTGACTCAATCTTGAGAGATTGTGTGTTTCCAGGAATTTATCTATTTCCTCCAGGTTTTCTAGTCTGTGTGCATGGAAGTGTTCGTAATAGTCTCTGAGGGTCTTTTGTATCTCCGTGGGTTTGGTTTTAACATCACCTTTGCCATTTCTAATTGTGCTTATTTGGATCTCCCTTTTTTTCTTAATTGAGCTAGCCATCTAAAATCTTGTTTTCCTTTCAAAAAAAGCAACTGTTCATTTCATTGATTCTTTCTATGGATTTTTGGGTCTCAATTTTGTTCAGTTCCAGTCTGATTTTAGTTATATTTTTTTCCTGCTGGTCATGAAGTTGGTTTGTTCTTGCTGTTCTAGTTCATCTAGGTGTGATGTTAGATTGTTAATTTGGGATCTTTCTAACTTTTTGAGGTTGGTATATATATACACAATAAATGTTTGCAATATATATACTATATATAGTATATATCTTATATACTATAAAATACTAAGATATATTGTATATATCTTATATAAAATAAGAGGGGATACCTGCACCAAGATCTCTGCATGGGAAGGGTGGGGCAGGTCAGGCTGCTGATCCAGGTGAACAGGTGTTCTGAATGCTTGGAGGTCTGTCTGGGCATGGATGGAGAGGGCCCTCTGCACCAAGAACTCGCAAAAGAGGAGTGGGGCAATGTAGTCTGTCGAACCAGGCAAGTGGCTGCTCTGAATGCCTCGGTGTATTGCAGAGAATGCTCCACTGCACCTTAATCTATGCCCATGAAGAGTGGAGTGGCTCAGGCTACTGGACCAGGTATGCATGCTCATGAGTGGATGCTGTAACTGCCGGGCAATCTGCCTGGGCATGGAGCAGAGAGAGTCTCACTGTACTGTGATTGAGAGGTGACAACGTGGTAGCAGCCCTCACTCACTCTCAGTTCCCCCCTCAGCTTTGGCATCTGCTCTGGCTGTGCTCAAGGAGCCCTTCAGCCCACTGCTCTGCTGTGGGGGTCCCTCTCTGGGGCTGGCTGAGGCAAGAGCTGGCTCCCTCTGTTACAGGGAGGTGTGGAGGGAGAGGCGTGGGTGGGAGCTGGGGCTGTGCATGGCACTCACGGGCCTGAGTGGGTTCCAGGTGGGAATGGGCTGGGCGGGCCCCACACTTGGCATGCCTGGCTGGCACCTGCTGGGCTTGATCGGGAACAAGATCCCTCTGGGCTGCTGGAGTGCCTGGGCTAGGTGCTGCAAAGTCCCGTGGTGAGTGCTATTGAGAGGTGAAGCCAACTGGGCTTCTTGGTCAGGCGGGACTGGGAGAACTTTTCTGCCTAGCTCAAGGATTGTAAATGCACCAATCAACACTCTGTGTCTAGCTGAAGGTTTGTAAATGCACCAATCAGCCCTCTGTGAAAATGGACCAATCAGCTCTCTGTAAAATGGACCAATCAGCAGAATGTAGGTTGGGCCAGATAAGGGAATAAAAGCAGGCCACCCAAGTCAGCAGCTTCAATCTGCTCAAGTCCCCTTCCATGGTGTGGAAGCTTTGTTCTTTTGTTCTTGGCAATAAAGCTTGCTGCTGCTCACTCTTTGGGTCCACACCACCTTTATGAGCCATAGCACTCACTGCGAAGGTCTGCAGCTTCACTCCTGAAGTCAGTGAGACTACAAACCCAGCAGAAGGAAGAAACTCCAGACACATCTGAATATCTGAAGGAACAAACTCCGGACATACTATCTTTAAGAACTTTAACACTCACCACAATGGTCCGTGGCTTCATTCTTGAAGTCAGCGAGACCAAGAACCCACCAATTATGGACACATTTTAGCGATCCAGATGGGACTATTGCCTGTCCATAGGTGGTGAGACTATCATCAAATGGTGAGACTATCACCTATCAGTGAGACCATTGCCTATCACCAAACGTTGAGTACCATTGGACCCCTTTCACTTGCTATTCTGTCCTATTTTTCCTTAGAATTTGGGGGCTAAATACCAGGCACTTGTTGGTCAGCTAAAAGCAACTAGCACAGCTGCTGGACTAAAGACAAAGGTGTCAGACTTTCTGGAAAAGGGCTCTCTAACAACCCTCGACTCTTTGGAGTTGGGATCATTGGTTTGCCTGGAACCAGCTTCCACTTTTCCTGTACTTCTGGGCTGAGCTGAGGGTCAACAGAGAGGAGAGCCATTCAGCTCTGGGGTCCTGACAACAAGTTGGTTCACCTTGTGACCATGAGAGGAACTCTCAAGAGCATGTCACCCAAGTGGGACTCGCCCATCCATCCTATCTATCCTGACCCTTGCCCCCTGGGTCCTAATGCCTGCCCAACAAACTTCCTCTCACCTCTCTTCTCCACGGCTAGCCCCACTTCTCAAAACCACTCTCTGTACCTGGTGCTTTTCTAGTTTCTCCTGTACAACCTGCAGGACTGTGAGCCCATTCAGTCTCTTACAAATTACGTAGTCTTATGTATTTCTTTACAGCAATGGAGGAACAGCTTAATATACCTTCACATCCTTCTCATATTGTCAATCTAGCAGGGAAAACTTAAAAGACTGTTTAGCACAGAGAAAAATGAAATAATTTTTAAAATAAAGTTGTATTCTTAGTGATGCTTCATCTTTGCATGTAGAATTAAAAAAAAAAAAAAACAACTTTTGACAGTTAGTATAATGCCCACTTTTAAACATAGATAAAAGATGTATGCAAGAATCTATTTCCCAAATGTTTTTGTTTGGGGCTGTTTGGGGACATTTTTATTCATCCTGAATGTGTAGTGGGTTCTTGGTTGCAGGCAATAGATAGCAACTCTGGAAATTTTCAGCAAATAAATTATTCATTTCACAGAATTGAGGCTGAGAACTTGGCTCAGAAGCAAAGCACAGTTTATGGGTTGCTGATACTGGTAATTATGTAGCCAATTTGCTGCAGCTATAGGCTTTACCAATACTCCTGTTGCTGCCAAAACTGTTCTGGCACCCCAAAAGTTCCTACATTAGTCTTACTTCCACTGTCCCTGCCTGGAGACCACATGTTCAATATTTCACGTTTCTGGCAGATATATCTTAGTGATGCAGCTTTGGACAACTACTAACAAGATGAAGAAGGATGTAGTTCCTTTATGATCCACAGTGGAAGCCAGCACTGGAAGTCACCATTTTACCAGGAGGCCACATGTTTGATGAGTAATTCCACACAAGGAATGTACTCTAGGAAGGCAAGTTTTATGATGAGAAGCTTGGATATGGGGAGGCTTAACGTTTGTTAAAATGCCTAATAAGTTGTCCTTATGGGTCTAGGAACATGAAAGGGAAACTCTCTAAGTTCAATGAATTTCAAACCAAAATTTTGGGAAAAATTCCAAATCTTAATTTACAGAAAATAAAAGGGTTATGTGTTGTTGGCATTTCAAAAGAGTAATTTTTGATGATTTCTGAAAATTAAGTTTTACCTCAAGTAATAAGTAGATTCTAGATGTAGCATAGTTGTCTTAGTCCATTCAGGCTGCCATAACAAAATACCATAAAGTGGGTGGCTTTTGAACAACAGACATTTATTTCTCACAGTTCTGAATGCTGGGAACTTCAAGATCAAGGCACTGGTAAATTTGGAGTTCAATGGCAAATGGCACCTTCCCTTCCCTTCCCTTGTGTTCTCATTTGGTGGAAGGGACAGCTCTCTGAGGTCTCTTTCATAAGGGCACTAATTTCATTTATGAGGGCTCCACCCTCATGATCTAATCACCTCCCCAGCTCCACCTCTTAATACCATAACATTGATGACTAGATTTCAAAATATAAATTTTAGGATGACACAAATATTGAGATTACAGAAGTAGTCTAATTGTAGAAAGAAAAGATTAATAATATTTTCTTGCTTTTCCCCAAATTTCAAAAAATCCTGGGACCAACTTCTGGCTTCATCAATAAACTCAGTGCCCTCAAAAATGGTTTCGGACCTGAAAATCTTGAATAAAGTGTTTTGGGACTCCTGTGATCCTAGATACATATAGGCTTAACAGACAAATCCTGCTGGTCGCTATACAAAGGCTGCCCGAGTTTAAGTACACCAAATAATCAGTAAAATAAATTATTGCTATCTGTACTTAGACAATTAACATTTAACTACATTTATGTAGGTTTTTGTGGTTATTGTTGAGAAATTCCAAAACGAGGAAATAGCCAAATAACAATATAATGGTTAACCATTTACCCAACAACCAGAATGAAAAGTTAGTACAGTTTGGTTACACTTGTTTCATCTGTTTTTATACAACCAATAACACATCCTTTAGATAAATTTGAAGTCCTTCCCTCAAATCTAGTCATTTTCTTTTCCCTTGAATTAAACATGATTATGAACTTAATATGTATACTTATAATTTTGTAATACATTTGAATCTACATTATATGCATTCTTGAAGAGTATTTAGAATTTTTGTGTGTTTTGTTATAAATATACATATATGGTACCATATGATTTTGTATTGTCTTATCATTTTATAAGTTGCTTATCATTTTGCTTTGAGACTTATTTTTTATACATTATTTATATTATTATAACTGATATTCTATATCACATCTTATAAATATAACGTATTTTACTCACCCAGTATTAATGAACATTTTTTTTGTTTCTACTAGTAAAACAGAAATGAACACCTGTACATATCTTTTTGTGCACATGTATGAGAATTTTCTGGAAATGTAAATTCTAGGTTGCAAGGCATGCACTTTTTTTTTTGTACTAGGTAATTGCAAATTATTTCTCCTTCTGTATTTTAAAAATAAGAATCTTCAAAGACAAATTTCATTTTCTTGTTAGTGTAACTTTTAGACATAAAAGTTCTTTTCATATCACAAACACAAATCTTTCTAACATGTTCAAATATAAGCTAAATTATTTTTTGCAGGTTTGTGTAATCATTTTATTTGCCAATCTGTTCATTTTTCTTTACAAACTAATTTGTTGTATGACTGGACTCTTTATTCAGAGTTCTGGGAAAACTACTAAATCATAAAAATTAAAGACAGATTTTCTCCTGGAAAATCTGAACAAATTGGCAGAATCAGAAACATTTTTACAAAAGTTTGGGAAGAACAAAGCCTCATTAAAATTCCTAAAATTAGACAAATTAAAAATCCTTAGTCATGAGTTTCTGAGATAGGTTTTTGAGGATTTCAGTAGGACAGAGTATATGGATTATATAAAAGAACTATCATTAATTATGCATTGAACAAAGGAATCTGTTTCGACCCATGACTCCTTAACTTGGGGATGCGTGTGTGGTGTGTCGTGTTGTGTTGTGTGTAGTGTGTATGATAGTAAATATGAAATACAGATTGTATATACTTTTATCCCAATATTTTCATGACGGTTTCTTTCTTATTCTTATTCAAGTAAAGCTTTTTATTTTATCCAACTTTTTCTATTTGACCAAGCAACTGGGAAGAGGGGGAGGAAGTAAGCAATTCAGTTTCGCCCATATTGTTATGCTGGATTCAGAAAAAAATTAAAATAAAAAAATAAGCTACCATTACAAAATAGATAGACTTACTGAGTTTAGTTATCTAATAAAAGATGTTGGGAAACTTTACCCAACATCTTTTATTAGATAACTAAACTCAGTAAAGAGATCTTTACCACTGGGAAACTATAGTCAGTTAGGATTTATTTTCCATCTCTTTTTCTTCTTCCTCATGAAATAATTTTCTAAATAAACATTTTACAAAAACAGAGTGGATAAGTTAATTCCTACATTCTGGAAGACTTCTGGTTCTAAAATGATGTGTAGAGGTAAACTGGCTTCACTCTCCCCTACAGAAAACCAAAAGCAAATATACAGTGCCAAAGTTATCACCAGTAATATGCCAAAACTAAAATGTGAGGAGACAGCTCCCTGGGCCACAGAGAACTGGAAAAACTTTGAGCAGATGGTAAGAGAATTGGGTTTCCATATCCATGATCCTCTTGACCTCAATCTGCCCAGCACTAAGTACCCAGCAAATTGACCCCTACCCCTACCAACTTACAGTTTCTACACTAGAAAAGGTGAGATTGAGGTTGACAACCAGCTTTGCTACCATCTTGATTTCTGTGGAAGGATACTTTTCCTTGGTGGGACATCTGTCTCTGCCTCAATTCATAGGAAGCATCAGCAGTGTTTGAAGGAAGAAATATTCCTGAGGTCTTCCAGAGACAAAGGTAGGACGTGAGACTGCCATTGTCAGCCCTGGAACCTGCTCTTGTAACTTGGCCAAACGAGATGTCAAATCAGAGTGACTGTTCGGCAGCACCATGCTGGGCATGAATTTCTAACCAGCCTTTCCATACTACTGAGCTATCAACTTTGAGATGGGATGGGCAGCACTGTGATTGTTTACTAGAATCAAGGCAAACCTGGGCTTAAGTTGTCATCTAGTTCTGAAAAGAAGATAGTCATCTAGTTCTGAAAAGCAATTCAGAAAAAAAAGAAAGAAAATCAACAGGCAAATTGCAAAGTATCTCTAAGCAAATATATCCAATAAAAAAATAAAACAGTCCAGATAGAGAAGATTGAAATAAATAAATGATCCTTCAACGCAAAGACACAGACATTGATTCACAAGAAACAACAGCAAAAGAGAACTATCACTTCCCCAAATAGATAAAGGAAGGAACCAGTTACTGACCTTAACAAGACAGCAGTATATGATATCTATGACCAATAATTCAAACAGCAGTTTTAAGGAAATTCACTAATCTCTAAGATAACACAGGAGAGAGCAATACAGAAACTTATCAAAATTTAACATTGATATTAAATTTAAAAAATCAAACAAATCTTGGAACTGAGAAATACATTTGGTGAACTGAAAATTTATAAGAGGATCTCAATAGCAGAATGGATCAAGCAGAGGAAAGTACTAGAGATCTCAAAGACTGGCTGTTTGACAATACACAGTCAGAGGAGAAAAAAGAATGAAAAGGAACAGATTACCTGCTAGATATAAAATGTGCTCAAAATATTAAATTAAGAAATATTAGTGTTCAATTGAGAGCTGTGCAAGGGCAAGGGGTAGAGAGAATTTCAAAAGCAGCAAGGGGAAAGACATTAAAAGCTTTAATTTGTTTGACAACAGACCTCTCAATAAAACCCTAGATCCCAGGGAGGAGTGATATAACATTTTCAAAACGCTGAAAGAAAAAACTGCCATCCAATAATATTGTATCCAGCAAAGCTATCCTTCAAATATGAAGGAAAGATAGAGAAAACAAAAGCTGTGAGAATTCATACCACCAGATCAGTCTTACAAGAAGTGCTAAAGGGAGTTATTTAATCTGAAACAAAAAAGCACCCGTGTAAAAAAGAAAACATTTGGAGGTGTAAAATCCACTATAAAATTAAGCACATGGACAAACTCAGAATGCTCTAATACTATAATCATGGTATGAATTCCAGTCATAAGTTTGGTATGAAGCCCAAAAGACAAAGTCCTAAAAAATAATTATAGGTAGAAAATCTGTTAAGAGAAAGGCTATATAAACATATTTAAATTGAGAAAATTTAAAGTCAAAATGTGGGAGATGTTATTAAAATGTAGAGTCTTTTCATTTACTAGTCGTTTCTATTATTTTGTTTATGATCTAAAATAAATTATCATCTCTTTAACTTGTTATATCTATAACATGTATTTTATAAGCCTTACAGTAACAACAATGCAAAAGTTATATCTATTCACTAAAATAAAAGCCACAAATTAAAACACACTACTGGAGAAAATCACTTAACCACCAAGGAAGCCAGTAAGAAAAAAGAAGAGAAAAGAAAGAAAGGAAGAGGAGAGTTACAAAACAAAAAAAATAAGCAAAATAATGACAAAATGAAGTCCTTACTTATCAATGGTAATACTGAATGCAAATAAACTCAATTTTCAATTAAAAGGCATAGAATGGTTGAATGGAATTAAAAAAAAAATCCACTATATGCTGTCTACAAGAAACCCATTTTGCCTATAAAGATATGTATAGTTTGAAAGTAAAGAGGTGGGAAAAGATATTTCATGCAAATAGAAACCAAAAGAGGTCATATGTGCTATACTCATATCTAATAAAATACATCACAAATCCAAGATTGTAAAAGAGATTAAAAGATTACTACATAGAGAAAGGAGTCAATCTAGCAAAAGAATATAACAATTATAAATATGCATCCAACACTGGAGCTCCCAGATATATAAAGCAAACACTAATAGATTTAAAGGGAGAGATACACTGAAATACAATAGCAGAGGAGTTTAACACTCCACTCTCAGTAATGGACAGATCGTTCAGACAGAAAATCAGCAAAGAGACATCAAAGCTAAACTACACACTAGACTAAATAGGCCTAATGGACATTTGTAGAACATTTCATCCAACTGCTGCAGGATACACATTCTTTTCATCAGCACATGGAGCATTCTTCAGAATAGACCATGTCTTAAGCCAAAAAATAAGTCCCAACAAATTCAAGAAAGTATAAACTATATGAAGTATTTTTTCTAGCCACGATGGAATAAAACTAGAAATCAACAATAAAAGGAACTTTGGAAAATATACAAACACATAAATTAATGTGTTTCTGGCTGACCAATGAGTCAATGAAGAAGTTAAGAAGGAAATTAAAATTTTTTTAAAATAAGTGAAAATAGAAATAGAACATACCAAAACCTATGGGATACAGTAAAACTGAAGCTAAGAGGGCAATTTATAGCAACAAGCAGCTCTATCTAAAAGCAGAAAGATTTTAAATAAACAACCTAACATGGCACTTCCAGGAGCTAGAAAAGTAAGAACAATCCAAACCCAAAATTAGTATAAAGAAACAATAAAATGAGAGCAAAATAAATGAAATTGAAACCAAAAAATCCAGCAAATCAGTTAAACAAAAGTTTGGTTTTTTGAAAAGATAAAATGACAAATCTTTTGCTAGACTAAGAAAAAAGAGAGAAGACACAAATAAATAAAATCAGAAATTGAACAGGACACATAACAAATGAGACAATAGAAACATAAAGAATCATTGGAAACTATTACTAACAGCTATACAGCAAAGAATTAGAAAACCTAGGAGAAATCTCACTCTGTTGCCCAGGCTGGAGTGCAGAAGCATCATCTCAGTTCACTGCAAACTAAAATGTGAGGAGACAGCTCCCTGGGCCACAGAGAACTGGAAAAACTTTGAGCAGATGGTAAGAGAATTGGGTTTCCATATCCATGATCCTCTTGACCTCAATCTGCCCAGCACTAAGTACCCAGCAAATTGACCCCTACCCCCTACCAACTTACAGTTTCTACACTAGAAAAGGTGAGATTGAGGTTGACAACCAGCTTTGCTACCATCTTGATTTCTGTGGAAGGATACTTTTCCTTGGTGGGACATCTGTCTCTGCCTCAATTCATAGGAAGCATCAGCAGTGTTTGAAGGAAGAAATATTCCTGAGGTCTTCCAGAGACAAAGGTAGGACGTGAGACTGCCATTGTCAGCCCTGGAACCTGCTCTTGTAACTTGGCCAAACGAGATGTCAAATCAGAGTGACTGTTCGGCAGCACCATGCTGGGCATGAATTTCTAACCAGCCTTTCCATACTACTGAGCTATCAACTTTGAGATGGGATGGGCAGCACTGTGATTGTTTACTAGAATCAAGGCAAACCTGGGCTTAAGTTGTCATCTAGTTCTGAAAAGAAGATAGTCATCTAGTTCTGAAAAGCAATTCAGAAAAAAAAGAAAGAAAATCAACAGGCAAATTGCAAAGTATCTCTAAGCAAATATATCCAATAAAAAAATAAAAACAGTCCAGATAGAGAAGATTGAAATAAATAAATGATCCTTCAACGCAAAGACACAGACATTGATTCACAAGAAACAACAGCAAAAAGAGAACTATCACTTCCCCAAATAGATAAAGGAAGGAACCAGTTACTGACCTTAACAAGACAGCAGTATATGATATCTATGACCAATAATTCAAACAGCAGTTTTAAGGAAATTCACTAATCTCTAAGATAACACAGGAGAGAGCAATACAGAAACTTATCAAAAATTTAACATTGATATTAAATTTAAAAAATCAAACAAATCTTGGAACTGAGAAATACATTTGGTGAACTGAAAAATTTATAAGAGGATCTCAATAGCAGAATGGATCAAGCAGAGGAAAGTACTAGAGATCTCAAAGACTGGCTGTTTGACAATACACAGTCAGTGGAGAAAAAAGAATGAAAAGGAACAGATTACCTGCTAGATATAAAAATGTGCTCAAAATATTAAATTAAGAAATATTAGTGTTCAATTGAGAGCTGTGCAAGGGCAAGGGGTAGAGAGAATTTCAAAAGCAGCAAGGGGAAAGACATTAAAAAGCTTTAATTTGTTTGACAACAGACCTCTCAATAAAAACCCTAGATCCCAGGGAGGAGTGATATAACATTTTCAAAACGCTGAAAGAAAAAACTGCCATCCAATAATATTGTATCCAGCAAAGCTATCCTTCAAATATGAAGGAAAGATAGAGAAAACAAAAAGCTGTGAGAATTCATACCACCAGATCAGTCTTACAAGAAGTGCTAAAGGGAGTTATTTAATCTGAAACAAAAAAGCACCCGTGTAAAAAAGAAAACATTTGGAGGTGTAAAATCCACTATAAAATTAAGCACATGGACAAACTCAGAATGCTCTAATACTATAATCATGGTATGAATTCCAGTCATAAGTTTGGTATGAAGCCCAAAAGACAAAGTCCTAAAAAATAATTATAGGTAGAAAAATCTGTTAAGAGAAAGGCTATATAAACATATTTAAATTGAGAAAATTTAAAGTCAAAATGTGGGAGATGTTATTAAAATGTAGAGTCTTTTCATTTACTAGTCGTTTCTATTATTTTGTTTATGATCTAAAATAAATTATCATCTCTTTAACTTGTTATATCTATAACATGTATTTTATAAGCCTTACAGTAACAACAATGCAAAAAGTTATATCTATTCACTAAAAATAAAAAGCCACAAATTAAAACACACTACTGGAGAAAATCACTTAACCACCAAGGAAGCCAGTAAGAAAAAAGAAGAGAAAAGAAAGAAAGGAAGAGGAGAGTTACAAAACAAAAAAAATAAGCAAAATAATGACAAAATGAAGTCCTTACTTATCAATGGTAATACTGAATGCAAATAAACTCAATTTTTCAATTAAAAGGCATAGAATGGTTGAATGGAATTAAAAAAAAAATCCACTATATGCTGTCTACAAGAAACCCATTTTGCCTATAAAGATATGTATAGTTTGAAAGTAAAGAGGTGGGAAAAGATATTTCATGCAAATAGAAACCAAAAGAGGTCATATGTGCTATACTCATATCTAATAAAATACATCACAAATCCAAGATTGTAAAAAGAGATTAAAAGATTACTACATAGAGAAAGGAGTCAATCTAGCAAAAGAATATAACAATTATAAATATGCATCCAACACTGGAGCTCCCAGATATATAAAGCAAACACTAATAGATTTAAAGGGAGAGATACACTGAAATACAATAGCAGAGGAGTTTAACACTCCACTCTCAGTAATGGACAGATCGTTCAGACAGAAAATCAGCAAAGAGACATCAAAGCTAAACTACACACTAGACTAAATAGGCCTAATGGACATTTGTAGAACATTTCATCCAACTGCTGCAGGATACACATTCTTTTCATCAGCACATGGAGCATTCTTCAGAATAGACCATGTCTTAAGCCAAAAAATAAGTCCCAACAAATTCAAGAAAGTATAAACTATATGAAGTATTTTTTCTAGCCACGATGGAATAAAACTAGAAATCAACAATAAAAGGAACTTTGGAAAATATACAAACACATAAATTAATGTGTTTCTGGCTGACCAATGAGTCAATGAAGAAGTTAAGAAGGAAATTAAAATTTTTTTAAAATAAGTGAAAATAGAAATAGAACATACCAAAACCTATGGGATACAGTAAAACTGAAGCTAAGAGGGCAATTTATAGCAACAAGCAGCTCTATCTAAAAAGCAGAAAGATTTTAAATAAACAACCTAACATGGCACTTCCAGGAGCTAGAAAAGTAAGAACAATCCAAACCCAAAATTAGTATAAAGAAACAATAAAAATGAGAGCAAAAATAAATGAAATTGAAACCAAAAAATCCAGCAAATCAGTTAAACAAAAAGTTTGGTTTTTTGAAAAGATAAAAATGACAAATCTTTTGCTAGACTAAGAAAAAAGAGAGAAGACACAAATAAATAAAATCAGAAATTGAACAGGACACATAACAAATGAGACAATAGAAACATAAAGAATCATTGGAAACTATTACTAACAGCTATACAGCAAAGAATTAGAAAACCTAGGAGAAATCTCACTCTGTTGCCCAGGCTGGAGTGCAGAAGCATCATCTCAGTTCACTGCAACCTCTTCGTCCCAGGCTTAAGTGATTCTCCCACCTCAGTCCTCAGTCTCTCAAGTACCTGGCTTTTTTTTTTTTTTTTTTTTTTTTTAGAGATGGGGTTTTGCCATGTTGCCCAGGTTGGTCCTGAACTCCTGGGCTCAAGTGATCTCCCTACCTCAGTCTCCCAAGTGCTGGGATTATAAAATGAACCACACCACCCAACGTAAATTATTTTACACATACAACCTACAAAGATTGAATAATGAAGAATATAAAATCTGAACAAACCAATAATGAGTAATGAGATTGAAACTGCAATAAAAGTTTTCCATGAAAGAAAACTGAGAACTTGATGGTTTCCTGCTGAATTACACAAAACATTCTTTAGAAAACTAATATCAATTCCACTCAAACTCTTCACAAAAATTAAAGAGGAGGAAAAGCTTCCAAATTTATTCTACCAGGCCAGCATTACCCTGATACAAAACCAGAGAAAAACAAAACAACAACAAAAAACTACAGAACAATATTAGTGATGAATATGTTGGAAAAATTCTCAACAATATACTAGCTAACTGAATTTAACAACACATTAAAAATATTAATCATGACCAAGTAGGAATCATGGCAGGGATGCAAGGATGGTTCAACATACACAAGTCAATAAATGAGATAATCACATTAACAAGACCAAGAACAATAAATATATGATAATTTCAATAGATGTCAAAAAAGCATTTGATAAAATTCAACATTGTTTATGATAAAATCCCTTAACAAGGTAAGCATAGACACAATATACCTAAAAATAATAAAGGCCATATATGACAAACCCACAGCTAACATCATGATGAGGAGTAGGGAAAAATTGAAGGCCTTTCCTCTTAAGATTTGGAAAAAGACAAGCATGTCCACTTTCATGACTTTTATTCAACTTAATACTGGAAGTCCTGGACAGAGATATTAAGGAAGAGAAAGAAATAAAGGGCATCCAAATAGGAAAAGAAATCAAATTAGTCTTGTTTGCAAATAATATGATGTTATACTTAGAGAAACCTAAAGAACTGTTAATAAAACAGAAACTATTAGAACTGATAAACGAAGTCAGTAAGATTGCAGAATACAAAATCAACATACAAAAATCAATAGCATTTATATAAGCCAACAGCAAATAATCTGAAAAAGAAATCAAGAAAGCAATCCCATTTACAATAGCTACACAGAATATCAAATACCTAGGAATAAATTCAATCAAAGAAGTGAAAGATCTATACTACAAAACCTGTGTAACGCTGATGATAGAAATGGAAGATGACACAAAAGGAAGGATATTCCATGCTCATGGATTGGAAGAATCAATATTGTTAAAATGACCACATCACCTAAAGAAATTTGTATATTCAATGCAATCTCCAAAAAATGTCAATGACATTCTTCATAAAAATAGAAAAGAATTCTAAAATTCATGTGGAATCAAAAAAGTACCCTGAATAGCCAAAGCAATTCTAAGCAAATACAGCAAAACTGAAGGCATCACACTATCTAACTTCAAAATATACTGCACAGCTATAGTAACCAAATCAGCATGTTACTGGTGTGAAAACTGACATATAGACCAATGGAATAGAGTAGAGAGCTCAGATATAAACCCATGCATTACAGTCAACTTGTTTTTGACACAGGTGCCAAGAACATTTAATGGAAAAGGACAGCCTCCTCATTAAATGGTGTGGGGAAACAGAAAATAACATACGCAGAAGAATGAAAAGACCCTTTTTATACATAACCATATATAAAAATCAAATCAAAATGGATTAAATATTTTAATTGAAGACCTATAACTATGAAAATACTAGAGGAAAACATTGGGGAAAAGATCCAGGACATTGGTCTGTGTAAAGATTTTGTGTGTAAGATCTCAAAAGCATAGGCAATCAAAGCAAAAATATACAATTAGGATTACATCAAGCTAAAATTCTTCTGCACAGCAAAGGAAACAGTCAACAAAGTGAAAAGACAACCCATAAAATGGGATAAAATGTTCTCAAATTATCAATCTGACAAGGGATTAATAAGCAGAATATCTAAGGAGCTCAAATGATGCAATAGCAAAAAATAAATAATGCAATAAAACAATGAGGAAAAGATATGAATAGACATTTCTCAAAAGAAGACATATAAATGACAAAAAATTATACTTTTAAAATGCTCAACATCACATATCATCAGAGAAATGCAAATTAAAACACAATGAAATAACATCTCACCCCGGGTATAATGCCTTTTATAAAAAATGAAATAACAGGTGCTGGCAAAGATGTGGAGAAAGGGGAATCTTAATACACTGTTGGTGGGAATGCAATTAGTACAGTCACTATGGAAAACTGTATGGAGGTTTCTCAAAAAATGTAAGACAGAACTATCATATGATCCAGCATTTCCACTACTGAGTATATATTCAAAGGGAAAAATCATAATATTGAAGAGATATCTGCACTTCCATGTTTATTGCAGCGCTATTCACAATAGCGAAAATATGAAATCAATCTATATCTGTCAACGGATTAATGGATAAAGAAATGTGGTGTGTGTGTGTACACACACACATAGTGGAATATTATTTAACCATAAAAAGAAGGAAATCCTGTCACTCGCAGCAACATGAATGGAGCTGGAGACCATTATGTTAAGTGAAATAAGACAAAGTCCGAAAGACAAATAGCAAATGTCACATGTTCTCACTCATTTGGAAGAGTTAAAAAAAAAAAAAAGGTGGATCTTATGAAGATAGAGAGTAAATTGGAGGTTACCAAAGTCTGGGAAGTGTACTGGGGAGGGCAGGATGAAGAGAAGTTGATTAATGGGGTAAACATGCAACTTGATAGAAGATATAACACTTACTGTTTGAGATATCAGTAGGGTGACTATAGTTTACAATATCTATTGTGTATTTCAAAAATAGCTAGAAGAGAATAATTTGAATGTCTAGCATAAAGAAAAGGCAAATATTTAATGTGATAATTATTCCGTTTACACTGATTTGATCTTTAGAAATTATAGGAATGTATTAAATTATCAATGTAGTACCAAAATATGTACATCTATTATGTATCAATGAAAAATTAATTTAAAAATTCTACATCCTTCTTCCTGGCTTTGCAGAGTTAAAGGAGGGAAGTAGGTTTAAGGATGCATGCACACACACACACGTGTGTGTGTGTGTGTGTGGTGGGGGAGGGTAGATGACTGGCTTCCTTCACTGCTCCCATACTGAAGTGGAAGAAATGCTTTCTTACAGAGGAAAGATCCTACTTGGTTACTAGCCAAATATATTCAACACTCCCAGACAAGGAGTGTATTTGAGGTCTAGAGGGAGACTTCTCTAGGGGAGAGAAAAATGATTTTGTTAACGTAAAGAATAATATATTTAGCCTCAGATTTTTGCATGTTTCCACTTATGCAGTGTATTGACTTTTATTGCAACTCTGCTACAGAATTTCATGTCTCAGGGTAACATTTTTAATAGTTGAGGTTTCCCAAGATTAGAATAGGATTTCTTTGGGCTGACAGATGTTCCTGGCAAGGATAGCATTCAGATTGTCTGATTATCTGTTGTGGATATTGTTGGGTTGGTGACTGTTTTAACTGGGATGTAAGCCTATGTTATTTTGTAAGACATTTCTAATATTAATGTGTTATGATTTTATCAATTTGGAAAAAGGAAAGATTAGTTTGATTCAGTAGTAAGAGAAAGTATAAAAGAAGTAGGTTTTGAAAGATAAAAGATGGGTCAACTTTTCCTGTGTGGTAACATGTGAGGGACAGTTCACTCAGAAAGAGAACCTAAACAAAGTGTAGCAGTGATGATCATCAGGTATGTGAATTGCTTGTCAAACAAAGAACTTTGCAACCAAATTGAGATTAGGAATCAAATTTCCCCTACTCCCGAGGACTCACTCTAGTCTGTCTGCAGTGTAAGGTCTTGTGATTCATGCAATTTTAGGTAACTTAACCCCCATTAAAATATAAATGTAAATTTTATTTAAAAATATATAGAGAGAATATATTATTAATATAAAAGATGAGAAAGAATTTTCTGAGGAATCGGTAATAGTATAAATAAAGTATAATGGAAAATGTGATGTTTATATTATGTATCAAAATGGATGATAGATTTGAATAGACATTTCCCAAAAGAAGAAATACAAATGACCAGCAGGTATATGAAAAAATGTTCAGTATCACTAATCATCAGGCAGGTGCAAATGAAAACCAGAATTGTGTTTCACCTCACTCTGATTAGAATGACTATTAAGACAAAATTTAGCTTGCTGACATGGATGTGGAGGCAAAATTAACATGCTGGCATGGATGTGGAGACAAAAAATTAACATGCTGGCATGGATGTGGAGACAAAAAATTAACATGCTGGCATGGATGTGGAGAAAGGGGAACTTTTATACATTATTGGTGGGAATGTAAAGTAGTATAACCATTACGGAAAATAGTAAAAGGTTTCTCAAAAGATTAAAACTGGAACTACCATATGATCCAACAATCCCACTACTAGGTATACATCCAAAGGAAATGAAATCGGTATGTTGAAGAGACAGCTACTGTATTAGTTCTCACGCTGCTAATAAAGACATACTTGAGATGGGGTAATTTATAAAGGAAAGAGTTTAATAGACTCACAGTTCCACATGGCTAGGGAGGCCTCACAATCATGGCAGAAGCCTATGGAAGAGCAAAGGGATAGCTTACATGTTGTCAGGCAAAAGAGTGTGTGCAGGAGAACTCCCCTTTACAAAACCATCAGATTTTGTGAGACTTATTCACTATCACAAGAACAACCTGAGAAAAACCTACCCCCATAATTCAATACCTCCCACCAGGGTCCCTCCCACTATATGTGGGGATTATTACAGTCTAAGGTGAGATTTGGGTGGGGACACAGAGCCAAACCATATCTTCTGCTCCCTCATGTTTATTGCAGCACTATTCACCATGGCTAAGATAGGGAAACAGCCTAAGTGCCCATTGATGGATGAATGGATAAAGAAAATGTTGTATATATACATAATGGAATACTATTTGGCCATAAAAAATAAATCTGTGGTAACATGGATGGACCTGGAAGACATGCTAAGTGAAGTAAGACAAGCACTGAAAAACATATCTTTCATGTTTTCATTCATATGTGGGAGGTAAAAAATTGGATTTCATGAAGATAGTAAATTGGTGGCAACCAGAACCTGAGAAGGTGGGAAGGGATAGAAAGAGATTGGTTAATGGGTATAACGTTATAGTTAGGCAGGAAGAATACGTTCTGGTGCTCTCTTGCACAGTGTGGTGACTATAGTTAACAATATCGTACATTTAAAAATAGCTAGTAAGAGAAGATTTTGAATGCTCTCATAACAAAGAAGTGATAAGTGCTTGAAATGATGGATACACTAAATATTCTGTTTTCATCATTATACAATGTATATTTGCATCAGAACACCACACATAAATATGTAAAATTAGTATGTCAGTTATAAATAAAATACAACCTAACACATTAATTAAATAGCAAAGGATATATCTCCAAATACCAAGTTATCAAACCAGCACGTAACAAAAAATGTATGTTCATTAATTCCATTTAGAGACATGTATTCATTATGATATTCACAAGATCCTCATTATTTCTACAAAAATTTATTTATAAGGTACTTAAGATAATTTGAAATAATAATTTGCCTGAGGAGTAAATGTAAGTATATTAACCAAATTATGATTTGAATCATGAGCAAATTACCTTCAATATGGCAAAAACAGATTTACACACACACTCACACACACACACACACACCTCTTACTGAAAAGCTAAGGTTTCACCTCCCAGGCAAGTCTGGTGTTAACGTACTTTACATCCTCCAAACCACGAACTAGCTGGGGCCACTTCCCTAAAGTAAGCCACCTCTTTTTAACCAAAATTGAGCAAAACATTCATTCCATTTCGTGGTGTTTCAACGTGTACCTTTTTAGAAATGATGAAGTAAGGAAAACTAACCCTAAATCAACTACTAAAGCCCATTAGAGTGTGCTTGTTTGCATATTTTTGCTTTATATGGATAACACACTCCAGATTGCTGCAGAACAAAAGCAACATGAACTTCTAGGCTGAATGAGATACAGGGTTGCAGCTGATATTTTCTGGTACAGCCCATTCAGAACTCACATGGCAGCTAAAGTGTTGCTGATGCGTCTGTCACAGATCAGCACTTCTTGGATATTTGCGTGAACAGAGAGGTTCAGAAGTATTGAATCTGGAAACTTGTAGGAGTTCAAGGACAACTGAATGTGCTACTCAGAAAAATGCATCTTATGTAGGTTTGAACCCTTGGTATTCAGTTATCACTGCTGAGATTATATTCCACCACTGGAGTCCATCTTTCTGATATAAAAGTAGGAAACTACATAAAATGAAATTGTTAGTTTATTCAGTGTAAAATTTCAGCTTGTGAGGGCTAATGGAGAGCCAAACAACTTAGAAGTAGTGGATTTTGGCGCAAAAGAACAGGAAAAAAAGATCTGTTGAGTGATTGACAGCTCAGATTCTGAAAGGAAAAAACACTCCAACTTGTTTAAAGAGGTACAGATAATAATGTGCTTCTGAATATTCAAGCACATCCTGTTATTTTAAAGTTTAAGTCTAAATCGAGTAAAAGAATCAAAACCTAAATTTAAAATACAATTCAAACTCAAGAGAATCAGAATTTCTTAATACTCAAATTACACTTCTATGCTTTCAAAAGTTATAATTCATACTTAAAAATTTTAAAGTTCTATGTTTTACAAATCAATGTCAAAACCTTTGAAAAAAACAAGTTCTGAGTGCCAGAATTATGTAAATTGTTCCTTAATTTATACATGTGTCAGCACAGAACATTTAACAGTTAAGAACTGCTATAGTCTGCTTAATGAAAAGTTAAAGAGACTGTGTTATTTGATGTTTAACAATGTTAGAAGACAAATTCTATGAAGCCTATCTCTTTTAGATGGTGCAATCTTAGTACTCCACAAACGAGAATAAGTGGCATGTTTACTCGGCCCAAATGTAAAATAACTTTTGCCCATAGTGCCGGACTCAACTTTATACCACTATCATTTTAAAATCCAATCATTAAAAATGATTTAATCTTCAGGAATACATTAGAAAACACCAATTTGTGAAAATAAGTAACTGCAAAGAGAAAGTGCTCAACCTTACTCTGCAATTTAGTCTCTCATTCAAGATTCTATATTAATTTATTTTTGTTAAAATGACAAACACTTGTATAGCACTATGTGGAGACACTCTTCCATATACTTTTTATTTTATTATTATTATTATTATTTGAGATGAAGTCTCACCTTGTTGCCCAGGCTTGAGTGCAATGGCACCACCCTCTTGGCTCACTGCAACCTCCTCCCCACTACCTCAGCCTCCCAAGTGACTGGGACGACAGGCATGTGCCACCACACCTGGCAAATTTTTTGTATTTTTAGTAGAGGTGGGGTTTCACCATGTTGGCCAGGCTGGTCTCGAACTCCTGGCCTCAAGTGATCTACCTTCCTTAGCTTCCCAAAGAGCTGGGATTACAGGCGTGAGCCACCACATCCGACCTCCATATACTTTATTAATATTAATTCATTAATCACCATTAGATTTCTATAATACGTGTTTGACAGGTGAGGAAACTGGGCTGAGGTTTAATCATTTACCCAAGGTTACACAGCTACTAAAAGGCTTAGCCAGGATTTGAACCCAGAAAATCTGGCTGCAGAGTTCACATTTTTAAGCCACACTCCACAATATTTATACTCCACACGGATCCACCCAAGAGACCATTTGGGATCACAAGCTGAGCAAAGAGAAAACGACATCAAATTTGAATCACTCATAATATCTAATATTCTTTAATGTGTTAGACATGGTGAAAATCATGGAACATTTTTGTCATCCAGTTTCAATTTTCATTTCTGATGGGATTTTTCTTGATGATCAGAAGTATCACTTACAACAATTTCAGCAATTTTTCAGAGAAGAGGAGGGACCTTTGTCAAATGCTGAAATATTCAAAGTTTTAATACAGTTTTTCCATTTTGTTGTAAATACTTATCTGTTCTTGTGAGGTAGTAACACTGTTACAGAACCTGGAGGGGCAAATTAAAACTGTTCAGTTATTAAATAAATCATAAAAAAAAGCCCACAAAATCATCAAACTGTTTCTAACCTGCTATATTTGACAGCTATTTAGCAAAGGTAAACTATTTATCAACATATATATATTAATTTTCTCAATTGTAATATTTATACTAATATCTCACTTTGGGACAATGTCATTATATTTGTATTTACTTTTTATTGTACTCCTGTTCATTGCTATGTTAAGTATCTGCTCAGAGTAGATACATCTGAGCCCTGCCTGGCATTTTACTAAGTGTGGTGCACATGTGCTATGGGTAGGCCTGAGTATAAAAAGAAGATTTTTAATTAATATTAGTTTTTTAAAAATATATTTTAGAAAAAAAGAAAATATTTGTTTAAAGACTGAATAAACAATGAGTTAGCATAGTTGTACAAGTAAACACTTTTCATATAATGTCTTTGGACATTTTATTAAATATAATTTAGTATGTGCATTTAGCTATAGTTTTCTTTACCAATTTAAAATAATATAAAAGGTATAAAAGAATACAATTTGTTTTATCATTTATTTAAGAAAACTCTGAAGTACCTTTTTAGAAATGGACCTGGGAAAACATTGTCTAAAGACATCATTCTAAATGCCTATAAGTTTCCAATAGACATTTATTGCTACATTTTCCATACTTCTTTTTTGGTCATTCAGCCCCACTGGGAGATTGATATTTTCATGGTGCCCCTGTTTGAGTTTACACTCAGATATCTTCACTCCCCAAATCGCCTCATCAACTTCCTTCTTTACACCTCTCGTTCTCCTGAAAATTTGCCTGTTTTGAAATGATCTACTTCTCTCTAATTCTTAAGGTAAGTTTTTAATCTAACGGATCCAGTGTAACATTTCTATGGGATGGGTTCAAGATGGAAAGTGAAGCTTTATGCCACAAACTCTTTAAAGTGGACACATTCATTTTGTTTTGTTTTGTTTTAGTTTTGTTTTGCTTTTATTATACTTTAAGTTCTGGCATACATGTGCAGAACGTGCAGGTTTGTTACATAGGTATATACACGTGCCATGGTGGTTTGCTGCACCCATCAACCCATCACCTACCTTAGGTATTTCTCCTAATGTAGTCCCTCCCCTAGCTCCCCACCCCCTGACAGGACCTGGTGTGTGATGTTTCCCTCCCTGTGTCCATATGTTCTCATTGTTCAACTCCCACTTGTGAGTGAGAGCATGCAGTGTTTGGTTTTCTGTTCCTGTGTTAGTTTGCTGAGAATGACAGTTTCCAGCTTCATCCATGTTCCTGCAGAGGACATGAACTCATCCTTCTTTATAGCCGCATAGTATTCCATGGTATATATGTGCCACATTTTCTTTATCTAGTCTAACATTGACGGGCATTTGGGTTGGTTCCAAGTCTTTGCTATTGTGAATAGTGCTGCAATAAACATATGTGTGCATGTGTCTTTATAGTAGAATGATTTATAATCCTTTGAGTATATACCCAGTAATGGGATTGCTGGGTCAAATGGTATTTCTGGTTCTAGTTCCTTGAGGAATCACCATATTGTTTTTTACAATGGTTGAACTAATTTACACTCCCACCAACAATGTAAAAGTGTTCCTATTTCTCCATGTCCTCTCCAGCATCTACTGCTGCTTCCTGACTTTTTTTTTTTTTTTTTTTTTTTTTTTTTTTTTTTTTTNNCTTTTTTTTTTTTTTTTTTTTTTTTTTTTTTTTTTTTTTTTTTGAGACAAAGTCTGGCTCTGTAGCCCAGGCTGGAGTGCCGTGGCACCATCTCGGCTCACTGCAAGGTCCGCCTCCTGGGTTCACATCATTCTCCTGCCTCAGCCTCCCAAGTAGCTGGGACTACAGGTGCCCACCACCATACCCGGCTAATTTTTTGTATTTTTTTTTTAGTAGAGATGGGTTTTCACTGTGTTAGCCAGGATGGTCTTAATCTCCTGACCTTGAGATCCACCCACCTCAGCCTCCCAAAGTGCTGGGATTACAGGCGTGAGCCACTGTGCCTGGGCGCTTCGTGACTTTTTAATGATCGCCATTCTAACTGGCATGAGATGGTATCTCATTGTGGTTTTGGTTTGCATTTCTCTAATGACCAGTAATGATGGGCTTTTTAAAATATGTTTGTTGGTCACATAAATGTCTTCTTTTGAGAAATGTCTGTTCATATCCTAGGCCCACTTTTTGATGGGCTGTTTTTCTCTTGTAAATTTATTTAAGTTCTTGGTAGATTCTGGATATTAGCTCTTTGTTATATGGATAGACTGCAAAAATTTTCTTCCATTCTGTAGGCTGCCTGTTCACTCTGATGATAGTTTCTTTTGCTGTGTAGAAGCTCTTTAGTTTAATTAGATCCCATTTGTCAATTTCAGGTTTTATTGCCATTGCTTTTGGTGTTTTAGTCATGAAGTCTTTTCCCATACCCATGTCCTGAATGGTATTGCCTAGGTTTTTTTCTAGGGTTTTTATGGTTTCAGATTTTACATTTAAGTCTTTAATCCGTCTTGAGTTAATTTTTGTATAAGGCGTAAGGAAGGACTCCAGTTTCAGTTGTTTTTTTTTTTTTTTTTTTTTTTTTTTTTTTTTTGCGTATGACTAGCCAGTTTTCCCAACACCGTTTATTAAATAAGGAATTCTTTCCCCATTTCTTGTTTTTGTCAGGTTTGTTGAAGATCAGATGGTTATAGATGTGTGGCACTATTTCTGAGGTCTCTGTTCTGTTCCAGTGGTCTATATATGTATTTTTGTACCAGTACCATGCTGTTTTGGTTACTGTAGCCTTGTAGTATAGTTTGAAGTCAGGTAGCGTAATGCCTCCAGCTTTGTTCTTTTTGTGTAGAATTGTCTTGGCTATACAGGGTCTTTTTGGTTCCATATGAAATTCAAAGCAGTTTTTTCCAGTTCTGTGAATAAAGTCAATGGTTGCTTGAGGTAGTTTGATAGGGATAGCATTGAATCTACAAATGACTTTGAGCAGTATGACCATTTTCATGATATTGGTTCTTCCTATCCATGAGCATGGAATGTTTTTCCATTTGTTTGTGTCTTCTCTTATTTGTTTGACCAGTGTTTTGTAGTTCTCCTTGAAGAGGTCCTTCACATTCCTTGTAAGTTGTATTCCTAGGTATTTTATTCTCTTTGTAGCAATTGTGAATGGGAGACATATTCATTTGTTTAAACAGTGATCTCATAATAACTCAAATTTTGAACTTTTGAATTTTTAAGATAATTTCCTTTGAATCTTTACCATGAACTTTTAAAACATGCACAAAATTTGAAAGATAACACAATGTATCCATTATTTAACATTCATAATTTTCAATATTTTGCTAATTTTATTTCATCTATCATCCTATCCCATTTTTGACATATATTAAAGCATGTTGCAAACAATTCATAATCTTGTCTATTATAATATACTTTATAAAGTAGCTGTAAATAATACACGTCTTTTAGCACAACCATAATACCAACAGTACTCTAAAAACTAACAATAATTTAAATTAATTATTTAAAAAGTAGTGTTGTTTACAGTTGTCTCAAAAATGTAAATTTACAGTTGACATGATTATATCAGTTTCCAAACAAGCTCTCTGTATGCCAAAGTCAATATCTTAATGGTTGATATTTCTGACTAGATAGAAAAGTTGTGCCATGCTCTCTAGCATAGTGTGAGATAAAAACAGTGGAAGACTGTTTTGTTTACAGTTAAGGGATATCCCAGCTCTACATTCAGACTGAGTTCAGATCATGTGCTGTGTTACTCATGAACTGTGTGATACTGCGCAAGTTTCTTAGCATCTCTGAGCCTGTTTCTTCATCTGTAAAATGGGAATTGTATGTATTAAATGAGCATATATATTTAAAAACAGTTTGCACGGTCCTTAGAAATAGTTGTAAATGCATTTACTTTATTACTTAATGTACATGTCTTTTCCTCTTTGTGTGGGTTTTGTTTTAAGATATGAAAATCCTGGATATCAGTTTCTCAGGAAAATATAATCACAAGGGAGCTAGTTCTTCCTGAACCTCACTTGCAGAAAAAAGGCACTTCTAGATGGGTGTTTTACCTAAGGATTTAGAGATGTGATCAAATTAAAACTGATTTATAGCACACTCTTAGTATGAAAACATATTGGAGAACTTCATTGGTAAATTTCATGCTGTGTGTGCCCTGAGTACCACCTATGTATGTGTATCATGGAGACAATGCTAGAGTATGCCAGATATTCCTATGAAATTCAGTTAATTAGAAGTTTAAATATTCACTGGAATGTTTGAAAACAAGGAAAATTGTGTTTATTTAATTAGGGATACAAGAGTACCATCTAGTGATCAAATTCAGTAAACTACAGACACGTGGCCCTTAGAAACCCAGTATATGATGGAGGGACATGTACCACTGATACAAAGTATATCAAATAACAGAAAACAGGAAAATTTTCTAATTTTATAGAGTTTTCTGGTAGAGTATCACCTGATGTTTATTCCGATTTTGATCAGCTGGACTGTTATGTTCTTGTTGTATTCCTGTCGATTTTCCCTGAAATTTTGTTTTGCGTGTCACAATAAAAAACCGTTAGCATCTGATGAAACTTTGTTAAAGACAAAATTCTAATAACAGGAAAATGAAACTTTGCATTAATGAATAATAATAGTCATAATAATGGCTAATATATTTTGAATGCTTATTATATGTCAATGTACTTTGCTCTTTACCTTTATTATCTCATTTAATACAGGAATTCTATGAGATATTATATTCATTTTTCAACTGTAATTAGATTAAACAGATCATGTTGCAACATTGCATTACTAGTAAGTGTGGAAGACATTATGATAAGTGTGATCTTCATGAGATGGCACTGAGCTTGATTACATACTACCTAATTCCATACTATTTCAGTCTTGTCAATTATCAAACTAAAGCATAAAAATGCCTAAGAATTAGAGATAATGAAATATGACATTTGTCTACAGGTGACCTTATGACTGAAAATATTTCAACTACTATGTCATACTATTGTAATTATAAAAGAAATTGATACAAACAACTTTATCAAGTTATGTAGTAATATGTTGTACTTGTGAAAGGGCATATATTAAGTTTTAAACTATTACTTTAAGTAATTTAAAAAAGCACTGGTTCTCTTTCACTCTAGACCAGAGTTTCTTAGCTGTGAGTCAGATAATTCTTTTCTTGCAGAGGACTGTACTTTTAATTGTAGGGTGAATATTGTCTTCAGCTACCCATTCCCAGGATCAGAGTGATGAAATACGTGTGGTGGTCCTTGAAAAAGGCTCTCATAAATAATCACCTTCTTATTTTTATCTAGGCCCATTCCGCATTATTGTTGGAAATATTGAACACATATAGATAGTGGGGCAGGGTAGCTGTGAATAAAACAAAGCCCTATTCTATCACACTTATAGTCTAATGGAAATAAAATAATGACTTTTAGTCAAAGTTTAAAAATTACTTCATGTCAGAAATTAATTCCAAAATTATATCATTTATGTTCTGGTAGAACCCTCTCTGCAAAAATCTTAGTGCAAGACTCTTTTCTATTTGTAAAGACTAATCACTGTATATGGTGAGTGCAGCCTAGATTTCTCATAGTTTTGTGTTTTGCCCTTATTTGTGTTATTGAAAAAATGATACCTAGCTCTAGGTGAAATATTTTAATGAACTGACAACCAAAAATAAGTAATTAACTCCTTATTTCCTCAATATAGAGCAATACTTTTGTTTTCTTTTGCTATCAGGTGGTAGAAAGAAGTTACAAGTAGAACAAAAGCATTGGAGAATAAACAAAGATAATCAAGATAAAAAAACGGAGGCAATAGGGCATGTAGGTGGGGACACTACTAAAATTTTAAAGACAATTGTAGTATAGTTTTTAACTAGTAGAGTGACTATTGGTATGGGTTCATAAGTAGTTTTTGAAAAAAAAAAAAGATGAATAATTGAACAAACTCTCCAAGTCTTAATTTCCTCATACATAAAGAAAAGGTTATATGTACTCTTGATATCATTCAAGAAACTTATAAAGAATAAGTGAACAAATGAGTTTGAATGTAGTTTATTTATAAAGATCAAATAAAATGTGTATGATACAAGTCATCTCTACTTTCCATTAAAATACACACAAATTTACAAAAAGATAGCATTTGGCAATATCACTGTGAGAAGACTTTCAGTTTTAGCTTGAGCAAAATTTCAAGACACTACCTGGTCATTTCTTTTCATGGTTTTCAAATTATCTTAACGATTCATACTAAACATGGGGTTCAATTTTTATTTGCAGATTTTGTTACTGGTATACTTTTTTACCTTTGTATTTGACCTTGCCTTGTCAATATCAGCAATAGTCTCAGAATTTAAGAAGTATTTTTGGTAGCTACAAATTATAACAAAGTAAATCATAGTTCTTTTGCATTTACCTCTGTGACTATTCTTCATCTTTGCAAAAAACAAATAAATAGACATAAGAAATGCAGGTAGGCACTTTTGCACTGGCAAATCAAATTAATTTGGCAGATATATTTAATTTTGCCTGCAAGCAACTATTCAGTGCTAAATTATTAGAAGTATATTACTGGATGGGATATGTTATAGGGTCCTAGAAAACTATGCATAAATTCAAATTCATTAGTTGAACATAAGTTCCTCTAGTAGAACAAGAATCCCTCCATGATGAGGTAACCAAAGTAAAAAATGTGTATTTGTTATTTTACATGTTCCAAGTTGACTTTACAGAAGACTTATGATATTATCAATAATACAGTGTCAAGCTATATGATATTTACTTTCGGTTAATTTTGGGGGAAAAGTGTATTCAAACATACCAAATATATATTCTAAATATATTCCAAAGAAACACTAAACTAATGGAATAGGCATAGATGAATTTTATAAAAGCTTTTAAATGCACAAGGGTGAGCTAACCATCCAAAGGAAAACTCTAGAGTATCCTTTTAGAAAATGAAGTTTCTTCTGTCAAGTCAAAACTCACCTTATTTCAACTACTCTGTATGTTCATGTTCTGGCATGTTGGGTTTTCTTCAAGAGAAGCACTCATTGACTTTGTAGTGTGGAGAAACTTTCTATTAGTATTTACAAGCTCAATGCTGCCTTGTCTTGTGAAACATGTTATTAACTGGTAATCCACACAACATCCCTTGTTAAATAGGTCATTATTATTATCTTCACTTTCCAGCTGAGGAAACACACCAAGAGAGGTCACGGAGTGGTGAGTCAGGGCCAGGATTAGCAATGAAAAGCACCCAGTTGTCAGTGCTTTCGTTGGTCCACCCGGCCACGTTAAATAGGTGAGATGGCTTGCCTGGATAGCCACAAAGAATGGGAGCCGGCCCAGACCTTGTATAACCAAACTGCTAATAAAGGTAGCCTGTGTAGTTCTTGCTTCTGGACTTCATACAAGTTATCCTAAATTTGAATTGGTGGGGCCCTCACTAATGTTCTTGACCTAGTTCCTGAACGTTGCCCTTACTATTCCTCACCTTATGGCACCATCACACTGAAACCCTATGAGTTTACCTGTGGTTTGCTCTACTCTGAACTCATTTCTGAGTAGAGAAAGATAAATAGTACTGAGGGGATTTTACAACCTGGGGTGATATTTCTGGAGGGACTAAAATCTGTGTTAATTCTCTCGAAATAACTGGACAAAATTTATAACTTTTGCGTTTTTCTTATCTAAATATTTTTTGAGAAAAAAAGAATGCATATGTAATAAAAAACTATCTGAAATTCTAGACAATAGCCAGGGCACAGGTAATAGATATGATACTGCATTGTATAATTTATTAAATATTGATAGCAGCGAGGCCATGAATTTTATAAATAACTCAGCTTCCAATTATTAAGAAAACGTCACTGTATCTAGCATTTCAACTTTAAAAAGGTATGATCAAGAGAAGGGTAATAATGCAGGAAATAGTGCAAAACTCTCTTAAGAACATCTAATAGCAAACAAAAAAATCCTGGGCTTTGGTGGAACTACATAGATTTCACAGTTTTTGAAATGTGCAAGGCGTGGGGGTTATCAATAATATTTATCAAAAACATTCCTATTTTAGTTAATCTAATATCATATTGGGAAATAAAGACATTTGTTCAAAGTAACATGTAATAGCTGACCTATTGCTAAAATATCCTATCAATATATAATATTTAATATATTTGGTTTAGTTTGTGAAAATGTTTTAAAATCTTTTGCTTTATTTAAAGAACTATGATCTAAGTCAGATTTTCTTAATTTGAATGAAAATATCCTCTGGAGAAAAAAATAACAAAACATACCAAAGCGAACAGAAAATAAATAGAAGTTCAGACTAAGCCGATATATGCAAATGCAATCGAATATATTATTTAAAACCTTCACTCTAATGAAAAAATCTTTGGCTCAGATGGATTCACTGTCAAATTCTTTAAAAAATTTGGAAAAAAATATATTATTTCTGCCAAACACTTTTAGAGGAGAGGAAAAGAAAGGACAATTCCCAACTCACCTTGAGTCAACATAGCCTTTCCTCTAAAATGTTACAAGGGCCTTATGAGAAAAGGAAAATACAAGTAAGTTTCTTTCAGAAACATAGTTGAAAATTTCTAAACAAAATGTGAGCAAATCAAATAATAAAACAGATAATACATCAACACTAAGTAAGGTTGTTATTAGGCCTATAAGACAAGTTTAACATTCAGAAGCAATTAATCTAATCAATCACATTGACAGAAAAAGTGAGAAGATGGCATAAAATTATCTCAATAGATGCAAGAAATCCTTTGATGAAATTTGATATTCTTTCATGAGAAAAGCTTTTAACAAACTGGAAACAAAGAATAATCTTCTTAATCTGAAAAAGAATATCTACAAATGTCTATTGTAAGCATTATATTTAATAATGAAATATAAAAATTTCTTACCAATATTGAGAATAAGGTAAGGGTTTCTGATATTATCACTTCTGTTCAGCTTTGTCCTGGATGCCCTAGCCCATGCAATACTGTTATAAAAATAAATACAAATTATAAAGTTTGGAAATAAATAAACATTGTATGCAAATAGCACTAACTGTGCACACAAAATACACGAAGCATCTGCAGATATATGTATTAGAATTTGCTTAGTATTAGAATTAGAGAATCAAAAATGTTAAAGAAAGCATTAAATTTAGCATGAAGTGCGTCAAATTCTTAAATATAAGTCTAATAAAATTGTGTAAAATTTTCTAACACAAAATGAGGCAAAGCAATTGTGAACAAAAACAAGATTAAAAAGTACTAACATTAGCATACCAAGATTATCAAAATGTCACAATAACTAAGACATCATGCTATTGACACAAAAGTAAAAAACTGACCATGGAAATAATCTAGAAATAGTCATATATACAGCCTATTTATAAGAAAGGTGACATTATATTGTGATGGGGGAAAAAGTTAGGTTAACAAATCTGGACCCTTATGTCCCTAACACAAAATAAATTCCAGATGAAGTGGTGATATAAATATGAGCTACAAAGTAACATAAGTTGTAGAAGATAACATATGTGGATAGCTTTACAATTAGGATGATAATGTTGTACTTAAAAGAACACATAAAGTTCTAGCCAAAAGATAACAATTGATAAATTATGCTTCGTAAAAATTAAGATATCCTGTTTATTAAAATACCCCATGAAGATAGTTTAAAAGGCAGAGTAGAAGAAAACATATATATGTATATATATACACACACATATATACAATGTTACATATTGAATATAAACAGAATATATAAACAATGTGTACAAATCAAGACAATGAAGATAGACAACCCAATGGGAAAAAATTAGGCAAACATTTGAGCTGACATTCACAAGGAGAATAGCCAAATGGCCAATAAGCACATGTAAAAGTGTTCAATACCTCTAGTCATCAGGTACATATGAATGAGAACCACAATATGACACCACTATGTACAAGCCAGAAATGCTGAGGGGCAAATACTGCCAATGAGAGTGCCAGCTAGTACAATTTGTTTGGAAAGGTGTCCAAAAAAAAAAAAAAGTACTACTGATCTTGCAGTATCTCCTAAACCAAAGCATACAAATACGTGTGGCGCAGCAATTATATTGGATATTGAAAACGTGTACATATATACACTGATGACACGTACAAAAAAGTTGACAGCATCACTATTTGATATAGTAAGAAACTGGACAGAATTCAAATATCCATCAACACTACAGTGAATATAATTTTAGAATATTGATACAAGGGAATATTACATGGCAATGAAAATGAGTAATCTACTACTCTCAACAACATGGATAAATTTCACAGGCATACTACTGAGTGAAAGAAAACATACACAAACATAAATATTATATGATTACATTTACATAAAAATTTCCAAAAGACGAAATCAATCTGTGTGATGGAAGTCAAAATAGTTGTTCTCTGGAGGAGGTTAGGGGAGTGATAACAAGGAAAACACAAGGAATGCTTCTGGTAAGATTTTATTTATTCATTTAGGTAATGTTTCCAAAGTTATCATGGACATATGAGTAAGTGAGCTGAATACTTGAAGTTTTACATTCATATCAACTTATTTGTTATGCATTACACATCAATAGGAAAATTAAACACAAATCAGAGATTACTTCAAATGCAAAGAACATGCAACATTTGTCTCTTTCCGCTATTGCATAACAATGTATCTAAATTCAAGTAACAAAGCCAATCTAAGCAGATTAGGGTGAAGTTAAGAGGAAATGTTTAATTCTTCAATTAAAAAATCAATAATCTCTATTTGAGTTATATTACTTGCCAACAGATTTTTTTTGTTAAGTGTATTCATAGGTTCCAGTTATTTTCAGATGAGATAAAAGTTCTTTCCTATAGGTATATATTGTTTTTCTTAAACTCAGACAACTACTTCACAAGTTTCCAAATCATAAAGGAGATAACTCAGCCAACATATCACCACTATTATTATAATAAATCCAAAGTCCCCATTTTGCTTGCCATGAACCAAATTAAAAATATTCAGGTTATCTGTAGTGAAGTGTGAGTGAGTTTTATTTCCTTTTCGGTTCAAAATACCAGAGGGTCCTTTCATGCCAGCTGGTGGCTATAGGAGCCACACAGAAATGAAACAGCAAATTATAAAGCCACTAGGGCTGCCTCGTACTTAAACACCCTGCCCTGTTATCAAATATCATACTGTTCCTAATTCCAGCACCTTCCTCTTGGACTGGTGACCTAGCATTTTAATTTCAAGTACACTATTCCATAGTAATCATAAAATAAACCAAGTTTTCTAAATTCACTCCTTCGATGCAGGCACAGATATATTTTAGCTTTGCAGATTTTTACTCATGTCCTGAGCTAACTTTATTATGGTCACTCTGATTATTAATAGTTTTCTGGCTAATCAGTGTCTTTGAGGCCCTCGCCAGATAATTCTATGCCTAGACACAGTTATTCTATTTTAGTACCTTGCCCACATCACTCTCTCACCAAATTTAGAATGAAAGACAAACAGATATAGTTCTGGGGAGCATTATCTCTACCTATACTACCCTGAGCACCTTAGTGCTCAGAACATAGGCCCCATGCTAGTTTCATTACCATGGGTTAAGAGGTTATATTTTTTCCTAAAGAGAAGTTAATTGATTAATTGATTGATTGATTGATTGATTCATTCATTCATTCATTCATTCATTTTGTGGATTAGAATTAGAGGATAAGAAATCTCCCTTTTCATTCAGGTTAGTTTTTCATATTGTAGAAACACGATGTATAGCAGAACCTTCTCTGATCCATATATTGGCCCAGTCTATCAAAAAACAACTCAATAAATATAATCCCATATTTTAGTAGCAATGAAGTGAATTAGTAATTTTAAAAATTATTTGAATGATCAATTTGGAGGCAATTAAGGGAAAATTTTGGGACTGAACAGAATATAGATCATATTCTAAAAGAACCATATAAATGAAGATACAGGGGCTTAAAAAATGTATGACTTAAGCTAGATCACAAAAGTATTCAATTGGTATTAAATAATTTACCTCTTTTACTAATGTGTAATAAAGAAAACAGAAGCAAGTGAAATAATTTTCTTTTTTTATTTCCTATATCTTTATTTTGACCCATATCATCTATGAAATTGAAAAGTTAAAGAAATTATTGCTTGGATCTTTGACTCAGAGACATTAGTTAAACCCATAGTGTTTCAAAACATTTCATTTTGAAATAATTAGAAATTCACAGGAAGTTGCAAAAATAGTGCATTATTCATGTCACCTTAGCTTTTACCTAATGTCCAATTTCTGTTTTAGCATCTCATTTTTTATTATACTTTAAGATCTAGGGTACATGTGCACAACAAGCAGGTTTGTTACATAGGTATACACGTGCCCCCTGATAGGCCCCAGTGTGTGATGTTCCCCACCCTGTGTCCATATGTTCTCATTGTTCAATTCCCACCTATGAGTGAGAACATGTGGTGTTTGGTTTTCTGTCGTGACCATTTGATGAGAATGATGGTTTCCAGCTTCATCCACATCCCTGCAAAGGACATGAACTCATCTTTTTTTATGGCTGCATAGTATTCCATGGGTATATGTGCCACATTTTCTTAAACCAGTCTATCACTGATGGACATTTGGGTTGGTTCCAAGTCTTTGCTATTGTGAATAGTGTGCATATGTGTGCATAAGCATACGTGTGCATGTGTTTTTATAGTAGAATGATTTATAATCCTTTGGGTATATACCCAGGAATGGGATTGTTGGGTCAAATGATATTTCTAAACTCTGGAAAACTTGGTTTTCCCATTTGACAAAAGGATTCCCCAAAATATTTTAGAAGTACTAAAGGAGGACAATATTTTTGTATTAATAATAAAAAATCAGGAAATAATATTTTAAAACAATTCAGTCGTATTTTAGTTTTGTAAATTTCAAATTTTGCATATGTACTTTATATATTTTGGTCTAATACATTTACATAATTATTAAAGATAGACTATACATGCATATATAATTTTTACCCATATTATCTATATATATATAATCAGCAAATTCTCAAAAATATTTTATTGATAGGGTGCAACAATTTTTGAGATAACCAGTTGAGGCTACAATTCTTTACCAGTATGACATTTGGTAGGATATATTTAATTTTACATATATGTGTATATGCACACTTGTATATGTAAAAAATACTTATATGTGTACAAGTTTCAACTTTTTGAGAACTAAAACATGACAGTAACCTCAGAAATGTAAAAGAGCACACCACCCTAGTCGAGAATTTCTTAAGCAAGACCCAAGGTCTTCAGTAGATTTCATAAGTTCAAAGCATCTGCAAGCCTGCTGATATTTGTGAATATTTGGTATATACATATACATGTACATATGTGTGCATTTCTGTACTCAAAAATATAATGAGTTTATATTCTTTACTAGATTCTCAAGGGAGTCCTTCACCAAGAACAGTTTAAGCAGCAGTATTCTATACTCAGTTTTGTGTTGTTTGCTCTGATTCATGCTGCAAAACTAACTACTGTTTTGTCTTTTTTTGGTCAAAATATTAACTTCTTGTATAGAATAATCTATAGCCCATAACTCTTCAGAGTTAAACTTTTCACATTTAAACCCTAGAGAAACATAAGTTAGGTCAAGTACCAATCAAATTTAATTACTATAGCATAAATTCTCTAAATTTAATTAATCAGTTTTGCCAACTCCCATAGAATTATTTCATAAGTAGTGGCACATAACTAAACTCACACACTATCTTTGAAAGCCCATTTTGATTTATACAGCCATTACCAAGTAGTATTTTCCAATTAACTGTCTCACCGTGGCACTATTATATGAATAACTCTAGAAACAAGTTGCATTGACTGTTGCCAACCTAAACATCTTTCAATTGTAAAGTGTGTTGATTTTCTAATAACTTTATCCAAGAGTATTATCAAGTTGTCTGCCACATCTGTTTATTTTTCATCTTATATTTTGACTAAAATGTAAGTTGCTGAAGGCAAAGACTGTCTGGTTTGTAACGTGTGGTAGATACAGTAGACTGGCACAGTTTATTTCTTCCAAATTTCTTCTGGGATAACTGTCTATACTGCAGAAACCAGAAAGTTAAGAAAACCTTTACCAGAACACCTCCCAGATAAGCTTCCAGAGGTGATTTATATTCTTGAATCATACGCGTGTATCTATTTGGATTTGTAACAATGTTAAAAGAGGAAAACAGCAAAGATAGTAAACGACATCCAATTCACTGGTACATATCTAGTAGGTAAGATGAGACTCTGGAGCCAATGGTTCTAGCAGTTGCTTTCTGACCCCTGAATTGCAGCTTAGGTGCTGAAATGTAACAAGTCATCCATTTAAGAAAGTCTGTTTCACTCTCCATCTTCTCGCTTGGGCAAACATGACACTAATTCATGGGAGTCTAGCCATTCCAAAGACGTGGAAGGATGCAATTCTTTATTTTAAATCCATTTTTGCTAAAAATAGAGTGGTTTGTTACTTACAATTTATTTTTGACTGATAACGTGAGAACTCAATTTGTGTTGACTGAATGAATACAGTTCTAAAGGCGCACAAAATGCATTAATAAAGGAGACAGCATTGCAATGAAAATTCACACGTTGGATACCCCAGAAAACAGACTCTGAAACAGATCTACACAGTTACTTCATTGGCAGATGCTCTTGGAATCAACACCTGGATGAGGCAGTGAGTGAAGTTGAACTGTGATGCATTTGCAACCAAGGGATCAGCTGATCATACCTGGGAAGCTCTACAACTAGGGTGGTCCCTTAGAGTAGTCCAAAATTGGGGTGAGTGGACAGTCTTTTTTGCCCTTGCATCAGCAAATAATTAGAGGTGTACTGACATCCTTTCAAATGGTGCGAGTGTGGACTGGGCTGGGCTTGTTTTGGTCTAGGGTAAATTCCAAAGAGGACTTGCTGACTCAGCTGAGAACTGTCAGCCACCAACACTCCCAGCAGCTGGGGAAATGAAGGCTTTAGTTCTGGGAGGAGATAGGCATTGATCTGGGCAGCTCACTGAGGCATCCATCTCACAAAGATAGCATAAAAAACCCAGCTATACTCTTGGACCAGAAAGCCTGAATTTGAGAATCACTTCTGTCACTTACTAGCAATGAGAATTTGACAAGTCATTTAAATTTCTGAATTTGTTTCTTCATCTGTAGAAACATAATAATAACAATTATTATTCATAACAATAGTAACATATGTTAAAGGTTTGTTGTAATATATGCAACTGAGCATTGCATTCTGCAAGTTTTACTATTCAAATTCCAGTTACTGTAATTTTGCAGAAAGTCTGGCTCAAATAACATGATCTGTTTTTTTAAGTCAGTGCTCACTTAAACCACACATCTACTATAAACTGGAATGAAATAGAAAAAAATTACAGAGAAAGCAAATCAAAGAAAAAGAATTTGGTCATGCTACATTTCATTTATTCACTCATTCTTACATTTATTGATTTGTCACATAATATACTATTGTGAGTACACTCTGTGAATAGACTCAGATATCACTAGGGCATGCACACCATGGCAGAGATAGAACATGAGTAGACATTGACCTTCTTTGACTTTAAAGGAAAATATACTATCCAAACTCTCTGCCTGTGTTACTATACATGGGCAGGCCTAGAAGAACATTCCAAGTAAAAGTTATCAGGATCTGGGTTCCCAAAACAAACCCCATACCCCACTAAACCTTTTCATCACTGTTATGTAGCATGTAATTTTCTTTTAAAAAAAAGACATTAAATTAAAACCATGCTGGCCTGTACTTTTCAACACACAATCTCCCACAACTCCACTTATATTTGAGGATTCCATGCAGTAACCAGGGTCCTATGATGTATGTGCCAAAGTCAGCATGCCTGGGGAGTGTGGGGGTAATATTTCGTACCTCCTACACAATTTCCTTTATACCTCCTGTGGCAGCTCCTGCTGTCAGGAGAATTGATGGTCACAGAGTAGTCATATATTCTTTACCCTCTGTCATTAAAAGTCAAGAAGCAGTTTGGTTGCTAAAACCATGACACATTTTTCTTAAAAGGGGGCCAACCTCTGTTAGAAAATGCTGTTCTAAATTCTCTTGTCGTTCTGGCTACCATGTAGGTAAACATTTTTTTTTAAATATAAAGTAAAAATCTACATGAAGAAAAGAATACATATTAAAAATATATAGCTCAATAAATTAAGTAATTTTAAGACCTGTATGAACTCTCTTGTAGCTATTACACTAAGTTCACACAGTTTCCTGAAAGAGTTAAAATAAAGTAAGAGCAAAGCAAATCAAGAAGTTTACAGTGTGTTGAATAGACCTTTGGAGGGAATGTGGGAGGGCTACAAAGAATGAGATTAAAATTGTACTTATAGATGACTATATCCTGAAGTCTTGGAAAACTAGGTCAATTACAGAAATGCATTTGAAGATATACCACAATTGCCCTGGATTGCAAGCTGTATCTATTTACTGCAGTTAATTAAACCACTGTAAAACTTGGTGATTTAAAAGACTGATCATTTATTTGCCTATGATTTCGGGTAGGCCCGGCTTGTCAGTTCACTTGTTAATCTTGCCTGGGGTCACTCATGTGACTGTAATCAGCTGGTGTGTGAGCTTGGGGCCTCAGCTAGGAAGGCTCATGTCTACTCCTCATGGTCTTGTCTTCAGATGGGCTATCCCAGGCTTCTACATGGCAGCAGTGTTATCAAGAGCAAGAAAGTTCAAGCCCCAATTCAGAAGGGCTTTTCCTGTGTATGCAGGCATCTCATCTGGTAATGGTCATTGGCCAAAGCAAGTCACATATAGCTTTGCCTAGATCGATGAGACAGGGACTTCACAAGTGCAGGTATCCATTGGGAGTCATCATTATAACAATCGACCACAAAAAAACAACTAAATTAACTCGAGTGGCGTGATTCGTGGGGGTCTAAACTGAAAGTGAAATCTATGGCCTTACTACTAACTGTGTGGCTTCAGAGCTGTCTGAGTCTCAGATTCCTCTTATGTAAAATGATATAAAAACTATTATCTTTAGAGATAATGATGATATAGTGAGGTGATTCTGTGCTAACACCCACTGAAACATGTTTTATAAATTATAAATTATATAATTAATTAAATATAAATTATTTAATTACTATGGTTTATGATAAATAATTGTACTGAATAATTACCTTGTATATTGTTTAGAACTGTAAAATGTAGACATATTTTATATCACCCAATATACGAATAAGAAATCTAATGTATCATCTTTTTAGAACTTGTGTTATATTGTAAACACCCTATTTAGAGGACTTTATCTTTATTTACAATATAATCATGGGATTGATAGCCATAAGTTTGATTCATCATATGTGCTGCTAAAATTTATCTCAGGAATGCTCCTACTACATACAAACTGTTTTACTCAGGAGGCTTTTTGTGCAATGTAAATAAGTAGTGTCCTTTCTATTTCAACAGTTCTACAAATAATTGTTACGTCATTAGGCCAGCTAACTAAATAGTTTTTTCCCTGTGTTTAAACCAAAAACGATTCCTGAAAATTCTTAATTTGCAGTGCATTAGGCATAGGGAAGAATATGTTGCAGTAACACAAAGATCCATAAGTTAATTTTCAAAGTTAGTTCATTTCTTTCTCAGTGGAAGGATGGTAGGTGGGTTCTGATCCCAAAAATTAATCCAAAAAATCCGGTGGAATGGTTAACCCTGCTACTTTATACACAAGACTTCCACGGGTATTTCATGCGTCCAACTCTTCAGTCCTTAGGAAGGAATGAGGGAGAGTCAGTACTCTGCAAAAGTCTTTTCATTAAATGAAGTGAACCCTGTATACATTACTTTCAAATACTCTATTGGTTAGAACTGAGGTTCACAGCCACATTTAACTGTGCCTCGTTACAAAGGAAGCTGAGAAATGTAGTCTGGCCAGGAAATCATGTTCCCAGGAAGAAGAATGGAACAGATTGAGGAGTGGTCATTACTCTCCACCATATGCAAAATTTAGATGTCTAAATACTTCTTATAAATGGAATGTAAGTGTATTCATGCTTTATTTATATTTATTTAGTCTCTAAGTTCCTCAACTACACTTTAAAATTTTTGTATTCATTATCAAAAAGCACAGACTTTTAGATTTGAAAGTAAGAAATCTAGTGTAAGAATCCCCTTGACAATTTTTCTGCAAGGTGGCCGGCCATTCAGATGTTAACTGAATGTTTCCATTGACAGAAAACTCCTACTGCATAATGTTACCCAAATCAAAAAACCTCACGGGTGCCCAAATTCGACTCTCTTAATTTCTATTTATTAATCTTAGTTCTGTTTGTGGAACGACACAAAATTGATTCCCTTTAGAATTTGTGTTATATTGTAAACACCCTATTTAGAGAACTTTATGTTTATTTACAATATAATCATGGGATTGATAGTCATAAGTTTTGTTCATCATATGTGCTGCCAAAATTTATCTCAGAAATGCTCCTAATACATACAAACTGTTTTAATCAGGAGGCTTTTTTGTGCAATGTAAATAAGTAGTGTATGGTATAAAATCTATATGATATCCTACACATATCTGAAGACCTTATTTCCCTTAATTGTTTCTTTGGGTTAAATGTCGTCTTATACTTAAAAATTTTTGGTGTAAATTTGAGGAGGTGTAGAAAATATCCCATGTTTTGCCTGAATACATACTCTTCATGAGAAACAAATTAGCTGTTTGAAAATGTTGAAGCAGTGTATTTCTCCAACAAATACTAAGTATTTATTTTTAAATGATGACTTATTTCCCGAATTTTTTTGGTAGTTTGAGACTGTGGTCCTGCAAATGTGGTCCACAGACCAGCAGCATCAGAAGCACATGCGGAGAATTTTTAGAAGAGCAGAATGCAAGCCGGGCGCGGTGGCTCAAGCCTGTAATCCCAGCACTTTGGGAGGCCGAGACGGGCGGATCACGAGGTCAGGAGATTGAGACCATCCTGGCTAACACGGTGAAACCCCGTCTCTACTAAAATACAAAAAACTAGCCGGGCGAGGTGGCGGGCGCCTGTAGTCCCAGCTACTCCGGAGGCTGAGGCAGGAGAATGGCGTAAACCCGGGAGGCGGAGCTTGCAGTGAGCTGAGATCCGGCCACTGCACTCCAGCCTGGGTGACAGAGCAAGACTCCGTCTCAAAAAAAAAAAAAAAAAAAAAGGGCCGAATGAAAATTTTGGCCCCAAACCCAGACTTATCAGAATCTTGAGGGGCAGAGTTCTGAAACTTGCTTTAATACATGATTTCTCATGATGAAATGGAAAAACACAGGACTAAGGAAATAGAAATAAGCTATGTGTACTGATTGTTTTAAAATAGGCAGAACATGTTAGTTAACTTACCAGTGACATACTAAAGTGTTTATTAGGAAATAATTTATTTTTTATTTATTCAGTAAAATAAGCTCCTCTTTTTAAAAATTTACATAGACTTCAGGTTGCCTTGCCTCTTAGGTAATAATAGTGATAATCCACATCTCCTGGATTCAATGAACAATTTTAAGAGTGTCTAGGAAGTTTCCTGATGATGATTTCTGTGTTTTAATTGTTTTGTAAATATAATGACTGTAATGAGTAAGCAGAAAGAGAAGTCAACTGAAGGGAACAGTGCATTTTTTATAATCCTCTTTCCTAGTTTCATTTGCTTGGCTTTATTTCCAATTGGAAATGGTAAACTGCTCAATATTTTCTCAAAGCCAGAAACAACGTTTACATGACCTACATAATTTACATGGTAAATTCCATCCCATGTGTGACTGAATTTTAACTTCAGAAACAATATTATCTTCCTGAGTTTTCAAACAAGCAATGCCACCTTGCAGCATAAGTAAACACAGCAGCCTTTCATTCAATTTTGAAAGTATTAACAGATTCTTTTAAAATAAAGATGGATTGTATATATTGATTTAAATACTGATTCATTTTAAGTTTCAGTAAGCCTTTGAGTATCTGCTATAACCCAGAACTGATGCATGCTGTCGTGAAATGAGAACACTTTCTCCTATTTCTGTGGTCTATAGATTTGGACACTCCAGGACCCTCATTACCTTTCCCAAATATTTGGACATATGTGACTTTCCAGGTAAATTGAAGGAATGACAATAGATAATACCCGGTATTCCACTCCAGGAAACTAAGCAGGTAGGAGAAGAGTTTGACCTAAAACAAAACTAGAAGACATATATAAATTTTTCTAAATGTTTACTTCCACTAATATGGGGTTTCTGATTTTTTTTTTCACATAATTGCTAGGTTAGTGTGTCATTACTAAACATTATAGAGAAAAGGGATTCTAAAACTCTTGGATTCCAATAAGCACAGTGGTAAGAATTAAATAAACTCTTAAAAAAACAAAGAGAAGGCAGGGGATAATGACCATAGCCAAGTTTTCAAATTCAGGCTGATCTGAGTTGACTCAAAAGGTAACCTCAGTGTACTAACTTGAGACAGTTCATGTAGCCTAACTGGACACCATTACAAATGTAATTTCTAGCTGTACTACCTCTGATAAATTAATTGTTCTCTTGGAACATTCTCTTTATTTGTAAAATGATTATTAAATACTCGCCTCTTAGAGTGTTTCTAATTGGTAAATGTGACTATGTAACGTGTAAATGTTCCTGTTACAAATGGAAGAAATTGGTCAAAACAAAGGGGCCACAAGCCCCATGCAAATCGAACACCGAGCAGAGCAGTCATTAAATCTTTAAGTTCCAAAACAATCTCCTCTGACACCATGTCTCGCATTCCAGGCAAGCTGATGCAAGAGGTTGGCTCCCAAGGTTTTAAGCAGCTCTGCCCCTGTGACTCTGCAGGATACAGCCCCCACAGCTGCTTTCATGGGCTGACATTGAGTACCTATGGCTCTTCCAGGTGCATGGTACAAGTTGCTGGTGGATCTACCATTCTGGGATCTGGAAGACAGTGGTCCTCTTTCCCACAGTTCCACTAGGCAGTGCCCCAATGGGGACTCTGTGGGGGCTCCAACCCCACATGTCCCCTCTACACTGCCCTAGTAGAGGGTCTCGATGAGGGTTCCACCACTGCAGTAGACTTCTGCCTGGAGATCCAGGCATTTCCTTACATCTTCTGAAATCTAGGCAGAGGCTCCCAAAGCTCTGAGCACCCACAGGCCCTATGCCATATGGAAGCCATGGCTTGGGGCTTGCACCCTCTGAAGTCATGCCTCAAGCTGTACCTTGGCCCCTTTCAGCCGTGGCTGGAGTTGGAATAGCTCAGATGCAGGGCATCAAGTCCTGAGGCTGTGTGGGCCTGACCCACAAAACCATTTTTCCCTCCTAGGCCTCCAGACCTGTGATGGGAGGGGCTGCAGTGAAGATGTCTGACTTGCCTCTTAGTCCTTTTTCACACTGCTGATAAAGACATACCCAAGACCAGGCAATTTACAAAAGAAAGAGGTTTAATGGACTTACAGCTCCACTTGGCTGGTCTTTCCACATGGGGAAAGATCTTTCCCCACAGCCAAACCATATCACATGCTCTGGAGACATTTTTCCCATTGTATTGGCTATTAACATTTGACTCCTCGTTACTTATGCAAATTTCTACAGCAGCTTTGACTTTTTCCCAGAAAATGGGTTTTCTTTTCTACCACATAATCAGGCTTCAAGTTTTCCAAACTTTTTTTTTTTTTTTTTTTTTTTTTT
>NW_016803492.1:985546-1032584 GCF_001698545.2 Rhinopithecus bieti | reverse complement strand
TTTTTTTGAGACGGAGTCTCGCTCTGTCGCCCAGGCTGGAGTGCAGTGGCCAGATCTCAGCTCACTGCAAGCTCCGCCTCCCAGGTTTACGCCATTCTCCTGCCTCAGCCTCCTGAGTAGCTGGGACTACAGGCGCCCGCCACCTCACCCGGCTAGTTTTTTGTATTTTTTAGTAGAGACGGGGTTTCACCGTGCTAGCCAGGATGGTCTCGATCTCCTGACCTCGCGATCCACCCCTCTCGGCCTCCCAAAGTGCTGGGATTACAGGCTTGAGCCACCGCGCCCGGCCAGTTTTCCAAACTTTTATGCTCTGCTTCTCTTTTGAACGTAAGTTCCAATTTCAAATCATCTCTTTGTGAATGCATATAACTATACACTTTCAGAAAAAGCCAAGTCACCTCTTGAATGCTTTGCTGCTTAGAAATTTCTTCTGCCAGATACCCTAAATAATCTCTCTCTGTTTCAAAGTTCCACATATCTCTATGGCAGGGGCACAATGCCACCAATCTCTTTGCTAAAGCATAGCAAGAGTGACTTGTTCCAGTTCCCTAGAAGTTCCTCATCTCCATCTGAGACCACCTTAGCCTGGACGTCATTGTCCATATTCCTATCAGCATTTTGGTCAAAAACATTTAACAAATCTCTAGGAAGTTCCAAACTTTCCCGTCTCTTCCTATCTTCTTCTGAACCTTCCAAACTATTACAACCTCTGCACACTACCCAGTCCCAAAGTTGCTTTCACATTTTGAGGTATCTTTATAGCAGTGCCCTACTCTCTGCAGTACCAGTTTTCTGTATGAGTTCATTTTCACAATGCTATAAAGATACTACCTGAGACTGGGTAACTTGTAAAGAAAAGTTTAATTGACTCAAAGTTCTGTATGGCTGGGGAGGCCTCAGGGAACTTACAAGCATGGCAGAAGATGAAGGCAAACAAGATATATCTTACATGGTAGCAGGAAAGAAAGAGTGCCCACAGGGGAAACTGCCACTTTTGAAACCACCAGATCTCATGAGAACTCCCTCCCTGTCACTAGAACAGCATGGGAGAAACTGCCCCCATGATCCAATTACCTCCCACCAGCTTCCTCCCTTGACATGTAGGGATTACAATTCAGTTGGGAACACAAACTTAACCATATCTGGAGTACATGGACAAAACAAAGATTGTTTCTCTCTCAGATACTAAAGTCTCTCTGTCTCTGTCTCTCTCACACACACATATACACAAACATAATGTCAAAATGTAGACAGTATACAGTAGGAAGAGACAAGAATTTTTTTCTAAGAATAGAAATGAAAGCAGTTATGGAGAAAGACAATAAACATATAGACATAAATCTCAGCATCTGTGAAATGCTCCAAATCTTAGGGCAATGTCTCATTGGGACATTGAGCCTGCATGGTGTCTCCTAAGTTGTGTGCCTTTTCATAGGAAGTTCTCAATGAATTGAATCGTAGCTGCAGCACAGCACAGACATGTCACACCTCCATGCCACATCTTAGGCAAGTTACTTATCTGTCAGCATCATTTAACTCACCCGAAAACTGAGAATAATTAAAAGAATAGAGCCCACTTTATCACAAGAAGAAAAGCATGTGGTTTGCAGAATCTTACTCTTCTGATTCTGCCTTCTACCAGAATGGCATACTTTATTTGTCCCAGAGAGCCTGGAGAAGGCAGCCATTTCTAAGAATTGAATTATTTTTAAGGAAAGGTTATAATTGTAATGCCTCTGGGAATACTTTATGCTGAAAAAATGTGGAGAAACAAAGGATGCTTTGTTTTGGAAAGCCCCTAAAAGAGTTTTTGGATGCACAAATTGAGTATATTTTCAAAATGTTTTGAAAACTTGAAGTACTTTGGAGTGGAGACAAAAAAAATCTTAAAATGCTTTAATACCAGCTAGTTCAGACCCTTGCATTCTAATATAAGAACAAAGACTAACTGATTTAAAAGTAACTTTATAAAGACACATATGTTCCAAAAATAAGACCACTAGCTATTCCAGCAAATATCTTAGTTTACAAGATCTTTCTTCTTTCCCTTTTTCCTGATGCTACCTGATGACTAAAACTCCAACCATCAAAGCCCTATAAAACCTTCCCTATTATCTTTTTAGATACTTCTCCAAACTGATACTCTTTTTGCTCAGTGAATTTTATACCTGGTTGGTTTCCCTGGAGGCTTAGAGAGTTTAACAAATTTTAGATGAGAAACAAACAATTTTTTAATGGACAGTTGGAGAGTAGGTAAAAGAGGAGGAAATCTAGGGAGAGACACAGGGTTCATTAATATGGAGTATGGAAGCAGAGACCCATAAAAAATCCCCAAGGCTGGAAACAAGCAAAGATATTTAAAATCAGCAAGCTAATATTAAATATTTACTGTATCACTGGCTTGTAACATCAACCCACTCTGTTTACTCCAACTTTGGGGGAAAGTTCTTCTATATACAGTACCTCATGTTATTACTAATTTACTTTTTGCATAAAATAAATAGATAGTGAGTGGAGATAAATGGAGGTCTATGCCTTACACTTAGTTTGACATGGTGCAAATAGAAAAGAACTGCAGCCACAGAAAATGAAATTCTAGAGAGAAAATTGGTAATTTACCAAAAAACAAAAATTTAAATCAAAGGTAATAAATAAACAAAATCCCTCTATAATCCACAAGAATATTAAAAGGAATGCTTTATTTCCCAAATTACCAGGATTGTATTCTCTAGACAGTTTATTTTAAATATTAAAAGATACTTCCAGAAGATCTGAGATTCTAGGGACACCCAGTCTGCTGGCATCTGTGCTACTGCCACATAAAGATTAAATATTAAATTTGTTGTTACAAATAAAAATAATTACCTTACCCTCACCACCAAGATATTTGAGTACATTAGTATGGAGGAGCATGGTAAAGGAGGAAAAAGAAATGAAAGGAGATATATTAGTTTTCCTTTTCTGCTGTAACAAATTACCACAAATTTAGTGGCTTACAACAATACAAATGTATTATATTACAGTCCTGAAGGTCCAAAGCCTGAAATTGGTTTTACTGGGCTGAAATTCAGTGTTGGCAGGGCTGTTTTCAGTTTTCTTTCCAAAAACTCTAGGAAAGACTCTTTTTCTTTGCCCTTTATCAGCTTCTAGAGGACGCCTGCATTCCTTGGTTCATGGTCCCATCAGTCCAACTTTCATTTCTGTTGTCATCTCTCCTCTCTAGGTTGACACTCCTGCCCCCCTCTTATGAAGACCCTTGTAATTATATTAGGTCCTTCTGGATAATCCAGTATAAAACTCCAATCTCAAGATCCTTAATCTTATCATAAAGTCCTTTTTGCCATGTAAAGTAACAGGGATTAGGATGTAGACAACTTTAAGGGTCTATTATTCTGCCTACTGTAAGAGGTATCTAAACAAGTGTGTGAAAAGAATAGGACTAAAAAGTATGATGGCCCAGGAAAGAGGTGGCACGTAGTGATGTGTGCACGGGTATATTTCTGTGCACACTTTGGAAGATTAGAAGAATGGAATTTTTCTGCATGTTTGTCTTTTTGTTCAGGAGACAGAGCATAGTAGAAAGAGCTTGGAGTTGGAAGAATTGCTTTGAGTCTAAATCCTACCACATTCTGGCTTTACAGTATTAAGCAAACCATTAACCTTCTTTGAAAAATCAGGGTGAACTTTCCTTGAGTGCATACTATGTGCAGCCACTGTACAAACAAATACTTCACCTGTACCATCTCATTTAACCTTCTTAACTCCTGTAAAGATGGCTCCATTGTAGAATTAAGAAGAAAAGACTATGTTAGCATCAGTGTCCAAAATCATCCAAAATTAACCTTGTTAATAAATTGGCTCAGTTTCTTCTTCACTAAAATAATAGGAATAATACCTCCTAGAAAGGCATTATTGTGAGAAATAATATGTTTCGGCAGCACTTTCTTAACTGTTACAAAATTACATAGTGATGTGAAGTTGTATGGAGTATTTAACTTCTTTGAGGGTAAAGGGAAGAAACACAGGTAAAATATCCTTGTTAAAAATAATTTATTGTATATTTCAAATAGATATAAGAGAATAATTATAATATTCTCAACACAAAAGAAAGAGAAATGTTTGGTGTAATGGACATACCGATTACCCCAATTTGATTATTACACTTTGCAAACCTGTATCAAAATGTCACATGTACTCCAAAAACATATACAGCTATACTATATCAATTTTAAAAATCTGAATAAATAAGGCAGACAGTTTATCAAAAGGATTGTATCGTTTTATATTCTCACCAGCAAGGTATGAAAATTCTGGTTTCTCTACATTTTTGCTGATGTTTGTTGTCAAAGCTTTTAATTTCAATCATTCCAGTAGGTATGTAGTACTATTTCTTGGTAGTCTAATTTGCATTTCCCTGATGACTAATGTTATTGAGGTTGTTATGTGTGTTTATTGGCCATGCATATAACTTATTCAGTGAAGAGTCCACTCACACATTACACCTATATTTCAATGGGTTGTTATTAAGCTATTCTTTATGTATTCTCTATATTCTGAATACAAGTCCTTCATCAAATATATGCTTTGCAAATATGAAAAAATATAAAACACATTCTAGTTGATGTCTGATATAAACAAGTACTTTAAAAAGCTTATTTCTCTCCCTTTAACACTTTCTGTATTCTTAGGCACAGACAAAGATTATTTTCACAGTGACAGAAGTATTGGACATTGGAGTGTCATAAAACATTTCACATTCTCTTTGCCCAAGTCTGAACATCACATGCAAGTGAACTGCCAAGCTGGGCCTCCTTCCCTTCTTTTATTACAGTTATTTTATTTCCAGTAAATCTTCCCCATCAACCCTAAGACATTTGGCAAGTGTGACTCTAGGAGGCAGGATGGGGCATGTTGATAAAGAATGACTTGAAGGAATGGAATGACAGGCAGCAATAGACTATTTCACTTAGCACATGAAATCCTTTCCATTGCTCTTCCCCTGCCTTTCTGGCATTTGTGCTCTCATGACAACTTGCAAATTATGGGATCATCTATTTTCACTTGAACACAAAAAGATTTCCAGTTCAAAAGTTTATTTCTAAAAATAAATAGAGCTCTTCACCAACATCACATACATCATGAGTTACCAATGTATATTATCTCAGAAAGAGGACCAGTTCTTTCTAAGTCGTTCATTTTACTGAATATTTCGTTTAAAAACCACAAAACAACTCTATGAGGTACCACTATCACTTATATTCAAGTCTAACATCTGAGCCAGAGAATGAGCAAGGTTTATTCCCTGACATCTCTCTAGTGAGTTAAACATTGCTAAGGAAGACTGGGCATAACCATTTTAAATAACATGATGTCAGCCCTAGAAATCATTAGTCTGAAATTTACTTGTGTTATTTTTCTCATCTGGGCATAGGCAACAGCATGGCTAATTGACATTAAATTTTTATTTTCTTTCAAATCTTTTAATTGGAGAGAATAATGTAGTTTTCCTTCAGTGGGAGTGGGGAGCGGAAAGCATTGCTGGAAAGGATTTCAAGATCAGTCCTTTTTGTTGTTGTTTTCTGGGGGCATGGAAGTAATTGCGATTTGAAGTTTCTGTTTGAAAAATAAAAGCATCCAGGGAGAAAGACTAGGGAAAAGGCAGAGACATAAGTGATAAATCTTGAAGTTTAGAGATGTTGGTCACATTCATGAGAATGTTGTCATAAGTGACACCCTGGTTTCAAAAGTTTTGGATCCAGGAACCAGAAGAACCATGAAGATGGAGATTATGAGAATGGTGAAGGGAACTGACTAACTCTGTGGTCTAGAAAATAACTCATAGGGATATCTTGCCCACTGAGCAGGCATAAATATTGTCTTCCATGAGCTTTATATTATAACTCAGGTAAGAAATTACCTTGAAATCTTGGCATAGAAGCAGCCTCCTGCCAGTTCTTTGTCTCCCTGTATTCTTAATTACATGGCTATTTTATGGGAATAATTCCCTTTTGAATGACTGAAGATACTTGGGTCCAAAGGACACAACTGCACATCAGTCATGGTAAAGAGGAGAGCAATTTTCTTCCTGTCCATTGGGGCTGAACTGAGATATGCTAAGACATCCTCAGTAGGTAAGGGAGGGGAGCAGACACAGATATTCACCATCATGTAGAAGACGTTCGTTGTTTTGCTCTGAGCCTCCATAACCCCTGCTGCACTGACAGTAAGCTGATTTTTCTTTGGGGAATTACTCATTCCCTGCCCAACTTTCAGGCTGGAGAAGGTGGCAAGGGCTAAAAGTACCCACAATGACATTTTTTAAGTCTCTAATAATGTATGCTTTGTCTATAACTAAGTCTTAATCCTGAGTTTTCAGTTACTTCAGCCAGTAATTTCGCATTTAAAGTCAACTTGAGTTGGTCTTTCTGCTTGCTATTTGCCTCTAAAAGAGATTCTGAACTGATACATATAATATTTATTTTTGGTTATTAACTGTCACTCTCTTGAACACTCTGTAATCTGAGGAACTTTTAGAACCTGAAGTTCAAATAGGTCTACCCGTTGAACATTGGAGTCTCTCCAAATACAATGCCACAGTAAACACATAAAATACAGGCAAGGACAAGAATTTGGATCCATATATTGCCCAGTCTATTCACCACTTATTCACTCTCCTTACGTATTGCTTTGGGATTTTTTTTTAACCCTGGGTTCTTTATACTTTTGCTCTCTATCTGCTTTTGGCCTCTGTTTTGAAAACATGCTAGTCTTCTCCTCTGTGGCCTACTGTCGTTAGCTCAACTGTACTCTCTATCCATAGAGTGTCTGGGGTATAAACTCTGTCTGCTGGTTTTGATATAGCTAATCCCCAGTCTCTTCACTGCATCCCACCCTCAACAAGAAACACCCTTACCTAGATAAGAGGATTTCTGCATTGAGTTTTAGAGATATGTCACTTTTCCTGTGGAAAGACTTAATTATTAACTTAGACACATGCAACTAATAAAGCTAAGGGAATCTTAGAGATTATTGTATACATTTCTTACTTTAGTGGAGAGAAATCTAAGGTTTAGAGCAATTGTATGGATTGTTGAGATCACAAACCATTACTGAAGGTGATTTTATTGCATTTAAAATGTAATTTATGTCCTTTCATAATAATATAAATTATATATACTATAATATATAATACATATAAAAGTATATTATATATAAGAATATTAACTATATATAAAAGTATATAATGCTATAATATATAATAAAGTATATATACTATAATATATAATATATATAAAGTATATATACTATAATATATAATATATATAAAGTATATATATACTATAATATAATAATATAAAGTATATAATATAAAAAATATAAAAAGCACCAAAGCACTAATTGGGAACAGGGGACTTCTCTGCCTTGTGTGTACCTGGGAGTGAATAACTGAGTACTGAATGAAATTGGAAACTATTTTTATCTGGTAATACTTTCTAACACTATCTATGTTTAGATAGAGAAAGTTTAGCGATGTTCAGGCTAGTTTAAACCATCAAAGCTTTCTGGGTAATCTTATGATAATCTTCTGACTTATCTCCCACTTCCTGCTGCTTATATTACTTTCTGCTTAAAATAAGGACTTTATAACTAGAACTAACAAGAAATTACCACCTCATTCAATTTCTGACCTTAATATCTAGTCTCTATTCAAGCGAAACTGTTAACTTGCCAAAAGCACAATTTTCCTCATATTTATCCTATTTATCCATACTGCATTTACTTTTTGGCCCATTTAAAAGAGCCCCTTGGGAAATAATAGATGAACTAGTTCAGGAACACACACACACACACACACACAAACACACACACACACACAAAACTGGCCATGTCTATGGAAAGAGAAGGGCAAGTGTGAAAATGAAAATGTTCATCTTGCTCTCAAAGTGAATTTGTCCTGTTTTGGATTAAAATCTGGGGCAAGTCCTGGCTTCAAACTTATTTATTTCGTGTCTCTGAGAAAGTGTTCCACCTGTGCTCTGAATCACATCCCATCCTCCCTTCTCAAGAACTACAGATACTTTCCTTCATATATATTTCTTTTTTTTTTTTTTTTTTGGCGGAGTTTCACTCTGTCGCCCAGGCTGGAGTGCAGTGGCGCGATCTCGGCTCACTTGCAAGCTCTGCCTCCCAGATTCACACCATTCTTCTGCCTCAGCCTCCAGAGTAGCTGGGACTACAGACGCCCACCACCACGCCCAGCTAATTTTTGTATTTTAGTAGAGACTGGGTTTCACCATGTTAGCCAGGGTGGTCTTGATCTCCTGACCTCGTGATTCGCCCTCCTTGGCCTCCCAAAGTGCTGGGATTACAGGCGTGAGCCACTGCGCCCAGCCTCTTTTTTATATCTTTTACCTCTTGCTGTTTACCCAATCCTTCCAATCAACATTTAAGTTTCTCAATTGTCTCCTACCTTAAAATCACACACTCATTAAATCACACACTCATTAAACAAAAACAAAATACAAAAATTCTCTCCCCTCAATTATTGTCCCTTGTCTGTTTTCTCCCTTTTATAGACAAATTTCCTGAAATACCTACTCATCCTATCCAGGTTTATTCTTCTCCTCTTCTCAGCACACTCCTTTACTGACTTCTGTTTCCAACACGCACTGACAACATCTTCTCACTGGTCACCAATGATCTCTGTGTTGCTAAATGCTATTGGTCTATTTTTATCTGAATATTCTGAGACATCTTAGACTACATATTGCACAGTAGCTCTCTTCTGGAGCATCACACTCTTGTGGTTTTCCCCTGATCTTTCTGACACTTCCTTCTAAGTCATCTCTGCTGACTAACACACATCCACGGTGTCATCATCCAAGCTTCTGTTTCTATAAAATGGCAGCTACTCTACTTAATTGCAAGGATTATTTTAAGAAATAAATGAGATACTACATAGGAAAGTCCCTAGAACCTACTCACAGAATATAGTTAACTTTCAAATGTTACTTATAAAAAAATAAGTAAAAACAAAGATTTAAGGTCTATTAAATCTATTGTTAAAAATAATGTAGTGTATACTTGAAATTTGGTGAAACAGTAGATCATAAGTGTTCTCAACACTGCACACACACACACACACACACATAAACAAGGTAACTATGTGAAATGATGGATATCTTAACTTGATTGTGGTAGTCATTTTATAATGTTTACATATCTTAAAGTTTACATATATCATGTACATATAAAAGTGTACATCTTTAATATATTTGTTTGTTTGTTTTGAGACAGAATCTCTCTCTGTCACCCAGGCTGGAGTGCAGTGGTATGATCTTGGTTCACTGCAACCCTGTCTCCCAGGTTCGAGCAATTCTCCCTCAGTTGCCCGAGTAGCTAGTACTACAGGCGCGTGCCATCACACGTGGCTAATTTTTGTATTTTTAATAGAGACGAGGTTTTACCATATTGGCCATGCTGGTCTCAAACTCCTGACCTCGTGATCCACCCACCTCGGCCTCCCAAATTGCTGGGATTACAGGCATGAGCCACCACACCCAGCCAATATATTTAATTTTTATTTGTCAATTGTTATTTGTCAATTTTTATTTGACAATAAATAAAGCTGAAAAGCAAATAAAATATAAGGTCGATTATATTTTCCCTTAAATGCAGCACTGACCATTTTGCTAAGAAACTCTGAGTCTAGACACAGCCATTGTCTTTGATTAATACAAATATATATTCAAAACCAACATATTTGATCAACTTGTTTACTTCAGGGTAGATTAATGGTTTTCTTTTCCAATTATAAAATTCACAAATTGGGAATCAGGACAAAAGTTCTCCAAACAGTAAGTTTTGAATAAATTTTAAATATGACACATGAAATTGATATAAATAAACTTAGTTTGGAGAGAGAGATAAGAACTTAATTTTAGACTTTAGAAGTTCCAGGGGATAACTAATTTTCTCCACAGAAAATTTTCTACTTCTCTTTATTTGGTAACACATGTGGCCCCCATGGACCCATAGGATAATTGGCTTAGGCTTGAACAGTCATAGACCATATTCCTTATATCCTTAAGGATAAAAGAATAAAGTCCTTGAGGAGTTCTAGTGGGATGGGTAGTTAATTTTTCTCCAGTCCAAATGGTGGTCCCCAAGTATCCCCATTCCTGCTGTTAATGTCCCTGTATTATCTCTACCCACTGAGCATGAGCAGGAACAATGACTTGCTTCTAATCAACAGAATATAGCAGAGGTAAAAGGATGCTGCTTCTGTGATTACATTGCACAAGATTTTAACTTCCATCTTGTGAGAAAACTCTCTCTGTGGACTTCTTCTCCAGTTGTCTTAGATAACGTAGGTCACCATATAGCAAGGCTCTTTGGCAAGGAAGTGAGAGTGGCCTCCTCATGATAGTCAGCAAGAAACTAAGGCCCTTAACTCAACAGACTGCAAGGAAGCAAGCCCAGCCGACAGCCCTGTGAACTTCAAAGTGGATTCTTCTTCAGTCAGGCTTCCAGATGACAGCCTAGCCCTTGATCTCAGTCTCTGACAGACACTGAAGCAAAGCATCCAACTAAACTGTGTCTGGATTCTTGTCCCACTGGAGTTAAAATAATAAATTCACATTATTTAAACTGCTACGTTTGTGGTCATTTGTTACACAGCAATAAATAATACAGCATGAGGGCAAATCAAAGCTCTTTCTAGAAATGTATGAACAGCAGGATAGCAAAGCCCATTTCCCCTCCGGTAAAGAAACCTTGCGTTCTGGAGCCACCACGTACGAACAATGTCTATTTACAGTAGGAGAGGTTAAATCCTACATTCAAAATGTAGAAGAAACAAATGGACAGATGAAATGTAAAAAGAGGAGGGAAAAAGAGGGAGAAAAAATGTTGGTAGCTGACCCCGACACTAGTATTCTTCCAGTTGTTGTGGGTTTTTTTTGTTGTTGTTGTTGTTTGTTTGTTTTCTGAGACGGAGTCTCCCTCTGTTGCCCAGGCTGGAGTGCAGTGGCGCGATCCTGGCTCACTGCAAGCTCCGCCTCCCGGGTTCACGCCATTCTCCTGCCTCAGCCTCCCGAGTAGCTGGGACTACAGGCGCCGCTACCTCGCCCGGCTAGTTTTTTGTAGTTTTTTTTTTTAGTAGAGACGGGGTTTCACCGTGTTAGCCAGGATGGTCTTGATCTCCTGACCTCATGATCCGCCTGCCTCGTCCTCCCAAAGTACTGGGATTACAGGTGTGAGCCACCGTGCCCGGCCTTTCCAGTTTGTTTTTTATCCGCATCCCTCCAAATTGTGATGGTCTCGAACTACAGGTGCCCGCCATCACGCCCAGCTAATTTTTTGTATTTTTAGTAGAGACGGGGTTTCATTGTGTTAGCCAGGAAGGTCTTGATCTCCTGACCTCATGATCCGCCTGCCTCGTCCTCCCAAAGTACTGGGATTACAGGTGTGAGCCACCGTGCCCGGCCTTTCCAGTTTGTTTTTTATATTATTGTTAGTTCTCTGACAAAAGTTGCTTTTGCAAGTTTTTTCTCAGTTTCATGAGTCAACAAATGTATTACATTGCTTAAACTAGTTTAAGTTGAGTTTCTACCACTTAAAACCTAAATTTTTCTACAAAGAGAAAGGGATATTAATGAAGGAAAATAGAATGGTATCCCTCCAAATTGTATAACTATCCTCAAAGTTAGTGTCTTCATGTGAATTCAGAAAGTCATGCATATTACTGTTCCTTAAGAACAACTTGCTGTCTAACTTTTATTTATTTATTTATTTATTTATTTTTTGAGACGGAGTCTTGCTCTCTCGCCCAGGCTGGAGTGCAGTGGCCGGATCTCAGCTCACTGCAAGCTCCGCCTCCCGGTTCACGCCATTCTCCTGCCTCAGCCTCCCGAGTAGCTGGGACTACAGGCGCCGCTACCTCGCCCGGCTAGTTTTTTGTAGTTTTTTTTTTTAGTAGAGACGGGGTTTCACCGTGTTAGCCAGGATGGTCTCGATCTCCTGACCTCGTGATCCGCCCGCCTCGGCCTCCCAAAGTGCTGGGATTACAGACTTGAGCCACCGCGCCCGGCCATACATTATTTTTATGCAATATTACTATGCCAACACCAGAGATGAAATAAAAACTAAAGAAATGTTAGCTGCTATCATTACTATCCCCTCCAAGAATGCAAAAAAAGGGATTCTCCCACTAGAGGTAGAAAGTTTATTGAAGATTAGGGCATTACTGGTAGAAACCAGTGAACATTGTAATGTCTATTGTTCTTCCATCTTTTGTGGTATTTTGGGGGCAAACGACGAGAGGTGTTTTCATTGGACCTCAGGATTCTTCACTGGACCCAAGGATTTTCATTTGTCAGAGGATAGAAAATTCATAAATAGAAATTTTCATGCTTAATAAGCAGCACTTTCTACATAAAACATTTCTGAATGATTTGAGGACCTTCACATAAAGCTCCTTTAGGTTGGGGTGTGGCATCTAATACATCATGAACACGTAAAGGTAAGTATTGAATACCTTCACTCCCCTTAAGTAAGGCATTTACTCAATTAATGTTTTGTTCCATATGTGTTTAAGTGAAAGAATTAGGGAACTTAAAATGGGCCACAGACATAAATACAAAAGCTAACTATAAAATGTGTGGAAGAAAACATAGGTGAAATTTTTGGAGACTGTGGAATAGACAAAGGTTTCATAGGCACAGAAACCAAGAACATATAAAAATTGTAAAGTGGACTTTGTCAAAATTAGAAACTTTTGCTTTTTGAAAGCTATTGTTAGGCAAATAACACAAGCCACTGACTGGAAGAAAATATTTGCAACTCATTGGATGCAGGAAGACTTGTGTCTAATATATGAAGAACTCTTCAACAGTAAAATTGGAACAAGAACAACTCAGAAAACATTGGCAAAAGATTTGAGCAGACATAAGATACAAAAGGCCTGTGAACGCTTGATTAGCATGTGGAAAGATGCCAAAAATCGTTACTAATTAAGGAAATGCAAATTGAAATCTCAGTGAGATACCAGTCCATGTTCACTAGAAAGGCTAAAATCGAAACCAACCAACAAACAAAAATAATGAATATTGATTGTTTGTGAGGGTTTGGAGCCACTGGAACTTTCAGACATGACAGGTGAAATACAAAATCATACTGTAATACTTGTTTGGAAAACTGCCCTGCAGTTTCTTAAAATGTTAGATCTATCTTACCATAAGATCAAGGCATTCCACTCAAAGAGAAATGAGGACAGATGTTGCACAATGTCTTGAAGACAAATGTTCTTAAGAGCCTTCTTCACACAAGCCAAATACTGTAAATGACTAAAATGCCCACCAGCAGATGAACAGATAAACAGAACATGATCTATTATACAGTGGAATGTTATTCAGCAAAAAATAAAAAAAAAAAAAAAAAGAGGGGAAAAAAGCAGTGACTAATGGGATGTTTGTAAAGACGTATTCATTTGTCAAGTTCACTGAATTCTGCATTTTATTATCATGCATGCCTTAATAAAGTTGATTTAATATTTTAAATAAACATAGTTTTTCTATGTAGATTGCTAATTGAGTTTTAATATTTCTGCAGAAATATTGTTAAATGAATGGTCTGCTGTAGCTTGCCGACTCTAGGACACTTAAACCACTACATAACCCAGCCGGCATGCACTTGGGATATATCTGGGTCAAGTGATTTTCAAACTGTGGGAGAACAACTTTCGTCATTAAATTTTTACTCAATAAATCATGCCTGGTGTTAGTTTTGAACCCTTTTACTTCACCAATCTTAAATTCCACTTAAGTAACCATTTTTGTTCTAAAGCAGACAGCTTGGCATGTCTAACTTTTTCTTCCAATATGACATCAGGAAATTGTAGCCTCTTATTTATTATTAGCAAAACTAATTCAAAAGCTCTCTAAAGCATGGTATAAAAATAGTCTCTTTAGTGAGGCAACAAAAATCCCTCGAGAATTTAAAATGCGATTCAAGTGACATTATAGCGAGGCCTATAAACATTTCTGTACCTGTAAGATAGAGGATGCACTGCAGTAATAATTTCTACTCCTTACACAGGACTTCACAATTTAAAAAAGCACTTCTACCTCTTATCTCTCCTGACCATTGTAATAACATTTTATAGGAATATTATTAGATATTAAAGTATTAAATATTTTTACCAAAAAGTAAATATTGATTATTGGTGAAGATTTGGAGCCCCTTCTCATACATGGCTGGTAGAACTGCAAAACTGTACAATCACTTTTGGAAAATTGCTCTGCAGTTTCTTTTTTTTCCTAGATGAAATGGTTTGTATTATAGAGATAGGTGTACACACATATCTAATCAAATTTTACACTTTACGTATGTGCAGTTTTTATATATTATGTATACCTCATCAAAGTTGTTTTCAGATTTTGCATTAAATAAACAAATTCTGCAGTTTCTTAAAATATTCAATGTACCTTACCGAGTAAGGTAAGTAATGACCGAGTCATTCTGCTTCTAGGTATCTACCCAGGAAATATGAGAACATATGCCACACAATGTCTTGAAGACAAATGTTCTTAAAAGACTTTCTCATGCTACCCCAAAACTAGGAACAACCCAAAAGTCCATAAGCAGGCTTCTATAGTAGTATGAACTATGCTCTACAAAGCAGTTGTTCTGTAGCTAGACCTGCAAGTGGTAAACACAGGATTGGAAATATGTGTCTAATCCACAACACTGCCTTCCTTATTTAAATAGGCTACCACTAGTCTAATGGCTAAGACTCAAATTCCTTGGAATGGAATTTCCAGGCCCTTGAGGATTTGACCCATTCTTGTCTTTCCTGCCTCATCTTCTACTGTCTTCTACATTCATTCATCATTTGTTTTATGCTTGTTTGCTTTTTTCCTCTCCCATATTCACTATGCATATATTAAGATAGAGAAGTAATTAAAACTTTCTTTTGATCACAGCAGTGGTTCACTAACTCTACAATTTATAAAAATCACATAAAGTGCTTGTTTTGAAAGGCAGATTCCTAAGTCTCATAACTCTAAGGTTATACCTCAGTAGACCTGGGGTGGGTGACAATACTTGAAATTTTAAATATATATCCCGAGGTTCTAAATCAAGTGGCCCATGTACTATCTTTTGTGAATTTCTATTTCAATGACTTACAGTGCAATAGACAAGTCATGTAAACTACTAATTGCAATATGTTTTGAAAAAATGTTCTAAATGTTTCTGGTGCCTCTGAAGCCAGGAAAAAGATCTTTGCCTAGAAAATAAATTCAGAGAAGACTGGAGGTAGACAGCACCAAGGAGGTGATCGCCATAGATAGAGTTGCTAACTGATGTTACTGAGGAAGTTTGGACTGGGATAGTTATAAGAAGGAAAAGGACTGAATAAATTGTGGAAACAATTAAAACAAAAAATTGATCAAACTTGTGAGTTGTTGAAAGAAGAGATGTAGGAAAAGGAATCTAAAATGACATTTAAATATTCACATATAGATCAGTTGTCATGCTTTTCTCGGAGATTAAGAATACAACCTGAGGAGATTTTGATGACTTTGGCTTGGTGGGTTTTGAGCTATCTGTGTAGTAACTGAGAAAACTACATTCAGCAAATAATCAGATTCACATGGCTGAAATTAAAGAGAGAGGTAGAGGTTGCATATATAGATCTTGGCATCACTATCATGTCAACAGTAGTTAAAACAACTGACACAAGAAAACCCCATTCAAATACAGCAAGTACCATAAAAGGATAAATAGACGAAGAACTGAACTTCAGGGAACACAGTCAAGCCATTCCCAAACACATCGTTGTCTGGGAAACTTGGTACCTTCCTGCATACTGCCCACATATTTCACTATACAGAGTCTCTGCTCTGCACTTACTCTGGACATGGAGAAACTTATTTTTTTCCTTCCAAATTTATTTCATCAACAAGTTTTTAACATTTTACCCACCCTAATATTTACCACTGGAAGAAGGAATTACTTCCTCTTCTGCATTCCTACAGTATATAATTTTTAGTATAGTCTATAATTTTTTCATAGCTATAATTATACTGCTTATAATTAGTATTATATTTATATCTCATGGAAGGCTGTGGCAATCTTGAAGACTGGAACCATACCATAATTCTTTCCACCCTTAACGCTTAGGGTTGCCAAATGATTACTATTTGATTAATGTTTGTTGAACAAATTATTTATTCTGTTTAACAAGCAATTTTCATAATAAAATTAAAAATGTTAAATTAGTATGAATAAAAAGTTGGTGAAACGAAGTCAATAATAAGTAGAAAAATCATAGAAAAGACACAAAATAAAAATAGTAGGCCTCACGTGGTGGCTCATGCCTGTAATCCTAGCACTTTGAGAGTCCGAGGCGGGCAGATCATGAGGTCAAGAGATGGAGACCATCCTGGCCAACATTGTGAAACCCCATCTCTACTGAAAACACAAAACTTAGCTGAGCTTGGTGGTATGTGCCTGTAGTACCAGCTACTCGGGAGGCTGAAGCAGGAGAATCGCTTGAACCTGGGAGGTGGAGGTTGCTGTGAGCCAAGATCATGCCACCTTACTCCAGCCTGGTGACAGAACAAGACTCTGTCTCAAAATAATAATAATAATAATAAACTATTTAGAAAAAAAGACAAAAGAAACTTCACATATTAATCACTACACACTAAAAGACATAAAAATTCTCTAACATTCCTCTATTCATTCTACAGCATTTCTCAGGAAAGGCTTTGTTCTAACACTTTGCAAGTATGCAAAGCATTAAATAATAAACTCATATTCAAACAATAATTCAAGCTCTTTTCACATCAAACAGGGCAAAGTGATGTCTTTTTCAAAACTGTATAGTAAACCATTTACAGCTATTCTATGCAATAACACCTCGAGTTTGTTTGTACGCATACAAATATTGTACCTATCCTTATAACTCTTGAAAGTCTTCCCAGAATCTTTCTAAGAGAATCTTATTATAAGCTATCTTTTTAACTTTTGTGAATATTGTAAAATGTTTTGAACACGTAGAATAAATGTACAAATAACGTTGAATATATAGCAGTAAGTCCACATAAGTTTCTTTAACAATGTGAAACACGAAGTGAATTAGGAACAAGAATTAATAAAACGAAATGGAAATAAAACAAAATACCAAGAGAAAAAAACAGCTCAGTTGGACTTCATCAATATTTAAAAATGATTTGCTTCAAAAGACACCATTGACAGTGAAAAACAACTCGCAAACTGGGAGAAAGTATTTGTAAATTATATATATGAAACAGTACTTGTATCCCGAATATGTAAGGAATTCTTAACAATTGTAAAACAAAACAAAACAAAAACCAAAATTTTTAAATGGGCAAAGTATTTGAATACCTATTTCTTCAAATAAGACATGCAAATGATCAACAAACACATAAAAAAAGACTTACCCATCAGGGAAATATAATCAAAACCACAATGAGTTACCACTTCATATTCACTAGCATGGCTATAATCAAAAAGTCAGAAAATAAAAAGTTTTGGTCAGAAAGTAGAGAACTTGGAACCCTCAGCTATTGCAAGGATCATGTTAAATCATGCGACTGCTTTGGAAAACAGTTCAGCATTTTCTCAAAATATTGAACTTAGGGTTAACATATGTCCCAGTAATTCTCTGCTTAGGTGCTGAGAAAAACTGAAAACATATATTCACATAAAAACTTGTACATAAATGATTATAACATTATTCAAAGCATAAATGTGGAAACAACACAACACAAATTTGCATCAACTGGTTAATGGATAAACCAATGTGGTTTGTCCATGCAATGGAATATTATTTGGCTACAAAAAGAACAAAGTTCTTATACATGTTATAATTATAAATGAACCTTGAAAACATTATGCAAGTGAAAGAATCCAAACACAATCAGACATATATTATATCATTCAATTTATATAAAAGGTTCAGAATAATCAAAATCGTAAGAACAAAAAAGGTACTCATGGTTTTCAGGAACTGTGGTTAACGGTGGATGGGGAGTGCTAATGACCATGAGGATATTGCAGAAAGGTGATGAAAACATTCTGGAATTGGATAATGGTTATTGTTTAACAAAACTTTGTGAATATACTGAAAATCATTCACTGTATACTTTCAAAGGGTGAACTGTATGATATTGGAATTATGCCTCAATAAAACTGCCATTTTTCTAAGTGCTCATGCAGTTGTTAGAATTGCTTCAAAAACTATGGTATCACCCAAGCCAAACTTTACCTCCATTGAGAATTCTCCAGATCATCCTATGTAGAATAATTCTGTTGTGTACACCTTTTATTTTCCTCACTACATTTACCACAACCTATATTTTTAAAATGTGTTTATTTTCTTTCTTCTAGTAGGATGCAAAATTTATGCAGGGTGGGGACTCATCTTGTTCATCACTGTAACGTTATTCATCTAGCACAGTGCTTATCAGAGGTAGTTTCTTGTGAAGAAAACGGTGCTTAAGTTTCAGAGCCTCTTGGTTGCATAGGTTCTTTCCAAAGGTGTGGGAGAGACCCTAATAAATGTGCCAACATAGTCACATATTTTTGCAAAATTGCAAAACTAAGATATTTAAGCTACAATTAAGAAGACTGTCTCCTTCCAGTCTAAATTTTCTGTCAGATTGCCCCTCCTGTCAGGATAAAACAGAATGGCTAAAAGTATTTTTGAAATTCCCCTAAGGGTAAGATAACATGAAACGACATTTAGTTTAGGTTTGGTGAGACATATGTGAAAGAAACTTAATTGAGGTTTCCCCGAAGTTTAAAACAATAATAACAATTCCCAAGAAATAACTAAAAATGATTTGTGAGGCCTAAATAAATGTTTCTACACTTTCAATAATAATAACTTTAAAATTGATCCATCATACCAGAGAAAAAACAAGAGACTTCAGTATCTTACTATATCTTCTTACTTTAAACAATGGATAGATTATCCAGACATAAAGCCAATAATGAAACAGCAGACTTGAATAACACTATAGATCAAATAGACCTAACATACATACACAGAACATGTCATCCAATGGCAGTAGAATGCAGAGTCTTTTCAAGCACATATGGAACATTCTCTAGGATAGATTATATCTTGGGTGACAAAACAAGCTTCAATCAACAAATTTAAGATTAAAATAATATCAAGTAGCTTTTCTGACCACAACAGTTTGAAACTAGAAAGTAATAACTAAAGAAAAATTAGAAATTTCACAAATATGTGGAAATTAAGCAACATAATCCGGAATAGCCCACGAGTCAAAGAAAAGATCACAAGAAAAATCAAAAGGCATTTTGAGACAAATAAAAATGAAAACATAACCACCAAAACTTATGGGAAGCAGCAAAAGTAGTTGTAAGAAGGACATTTATAGCATAGATTCCTATACTAAGAAAAAAAAATCTCAAATAAGCAACCTTACTTTATACCCAAAAGAACTAGAAAAAGAAGAACATATTAAAGCCAAAGTTAGGAGAAGGAAGCAAATACTAAGATTAGAGCAGAAATAAATCAAACAGAGAGTAGAAAAATAAAATGAAAGATCAATGAAAACAAGGGTTGCTTTCTTGAAAAGATAAAACTACAGATGTTTAGCTATATTAACCAAGAAAAAAAGAGATAATACTGAAATAAAAAATTATAAGTGAAAAAGAAGATACTACTATCGCTACCACAGAGATACAGAATATAGTAGAGACTACCATAAACAATTATACACCAACAAATTGGATAACTGAGAAGAGACAAATAAATACCTAGAAATTTATAACCTACCAAGACTGAATCATAAAGTAGAAACTCTGAAAAGGTGAATAACAGGTAGAGATAGATACAGTTAAAAAAAATTTAAAAATCTCCCCCAAAGGAAAAGCTCAGGAACAGAGCTGATAGATTCAATAGTGAATTCTTCCAAGCCTTTAAAAAATTGATGCCAATCCTTCTCAAGCTCTTTCAAAAGCTTGAAAATGAAGGAACACTGTCCAACTCATTTAACAACGCAAGCATCATCTTTATATCAAAACCATAAAAGAACACTACAGAAAAAGAAAATTACAAGCCAATATCCCTGGTTTTCATAGATCCAAAAATTCTCAACAAAGTACTGGCAAGCCATACTCAATAGCACATGGAAAGGATAACACTATGATCAAGTGGCATTATATCTGGGATGCAAGGAAAGTTCAACATAAGCAAATCGATAAATGTAAATACATCATATTAATGGAATAAAGGATTAAAATTATATGATTATCTCAATAGAGAAGAACAAAATCGTTTAACAAAATTCACCATCATTTTATGATAAAACTGTCAACAAATTAAGTAAGGAAAGAATATACGTCAACATACTAAAGATCTATATGACAAGCCCACAGCTAACATTATACTCAATGGTGAAAAGCTGTACATTTCTTCTGTAATATCAGGAAGTTTTCTCTTCTCTAAGACGAGAAAGAAGGATGCACACATTTGCCACTTCTGTTTAGCACAGTAATGGAAGTCATATCTGAATAATTAGTCAAGAAAAAGAAATAAACGACATCCAAAGAAGAAAGAAAGGTTAATTTCTTTCTATTTGCCCATGACAAGATTGTATATAGAGAAAACCCTAAAAACTCCACAAAAAAACTATTAGAACTGATAAGTAAATTCGGTAAAGTTGCAGGACACAAACATCAATATACAAAAATACATTGCATTTCTATACAGTAAGAAAAAACTGTTCAAAAAGGAAATTAAGAAAACAGTTGCACTCATATAACATCAGAAAAATAAAATACTTAGAAATAAACTTAACCAAGGGCATAAAAGATTTGTACACCTAACTATTAGACATTGATAAAAGAAATTGAAGAAGACACAAGTAAATGAAAAGATCTCTTGTGTTCATGGATTGGAAGAATTAATATTGTTAAAGTATCCTTACTACACAAAGTGATCTATAGATTCAATGCAATTTTCAAAAGTCCAGTGGCATTTTCAGAAATAGGGAAAAAGTCTTAAATTTCATATGGAACCACAAAAGACCTTGAATAACCTAAGCAACTCTGAGAAAGAACAAAGCTGGAAGAGCCACAATTCCTGATTTCAAACTATATAACAAAGCTATAGTAATCAAAACAGTGTGGTACAGACATAAAAGCATACATATAGACCAATGGAATGAAATAGTGAGCCCAGATAGAAACCCATGCATACATAGTCAACCAATCTTTGACAGGGATGCCAAGAATACATACTGAGGAAAGGATAGTCTCTTTAAGAAATGGCATTGGGAAAACCATATATATATATATATATACATGCAAAAAGTGAAATTGAAGGGTTATGTTGCACTATGTATAATAGATTAAAGACTTAGCTGTAAGATCTGAAACCATGATATAAAACTCCTAGAATTAAACATAGAGGGAAAGCTTCTTAACATTGCTCTTGACAATGATTTGTTGTGTATGACACCAAAAGCACATATAAGCAAAGTAAAAATAAATGAGTGAGACTATTCTACATCAAACTAAAATCTTCTGGAAATCAAAGAAAACAATCAACAAAATGAAAAGGTAACCTACAGAATGAGAGAAAATATTTGCAATCTATATGTCTGATAAGGGGCTAATATCCAAAATATATAAGAAATTCATACAATTTAATAGGAAAAAAAAAAACCCTGATAAAAAAATAGGCAAAGGACATGACTAGACATTTGTTTGCCAAGAAGACTTATGAATAAATAGCCAACAATCATATGAAAAGATAATCACCAATTTTCAAGAAATGCAAACTAAGACGAAAGTGAGATATCACCTCACACCTATTAGAATGGTTATTATAAAAAAAACGAGATAAGAAATGTTGTCGAGAGTATAGAGAAAAGGGAACCCTTGAACACTGTTAATGGATATGTAAACTGGCACAGCCATCATGGAAAACTGCGTGGCGTTATCTCAAAAAATAAAAATAGAATTAGCAAATAATTCAGTGATTCCATTTTTGGGTATACTTTGGAAGAGAATAAAATTAGTATCTTAAAGAGTTATCTGCACTTCCATGTTCATTGCAGTAGCATTACTCACAATAGCCAAGATATGGAAATAACGTAAATGTCCATTGCTGAATGAATGGATAAAGATAATGTGGGATATATATATATCCAATAAAATATTATTTAGCCTTAAAAAAGAAAAATAATCCTGTCTTTGAGACAACATGGATGGACCTATGGAGCAGTATGCTTTGTGAAAAAAGCCAGACATAGAAAGGTAAATATTGCATGATCTCACTGATGCAGAATCTAAAAATGTTGAACTCATAGAAGCAGAGAGTAGAAGGGTGTTTGCCAGGGGCAGAGGGTGGGGAAGGAAATTGGGAGATCTTGGTCAAAGGCCACAAAATTTCAGTTATAAGATGAATAATTTCTGGGGTCTTAATGTATAGCATAGTGGCCATAGTTAATAGTACTGTGTCGTAAACTTGAAATTTTCCAAGATAATAGATCTTAAGTACTCTCACCACACACACAAAAATGTTATTGGTAAAATTATGTGAGGTAATGAATGTGCTGGTTAACTTGTATACCTATGTCAAACCATCACATTGTACAACTTAAGTATATAAAATTTTTACTTTTCAATTATATCTCAATAGGCAAAAAAAGAAAGCAGCAAGCATAACAAGAAATATAAAATAATCCATTTAATAATTTATTTCATTTATGAAAGTTCTAAATGAAGGAAGAAACCATTTCATTTAGTATATTAGACTTTACTTTGTGGATGATGTTTAGACTATCAGAAGTACTAAGTTGAGACAAGTTTATGAAAAGTCATACAGACATAGATTTCTCTCTTTTTTAAATTCATTTAAGAAGGATATTTAGTTTAAACTATAGTTTTTAATTTGACATTATGGAAATCAATATGCTCCTTATATGCTGCAGGCAAAAAATGTGGAATTGTTTTTATCCTTCAATAAACTATAGAAAACCATAATTTTCATTCAAGTTTGAGAGACATAATCATCCATAAAATAAGACAATAATGTCTGAACTGAGAGCTATGGGATTATGGTTGATAATTCAGAAGCTTAGAGATATCTATTAGAATTTATATGCCAAAAAAATGCAAATGTTTTGTGCTAGTTTTCTAAACTTTTGTTTTGGTACTTTTTTATTAAACAAAAATTAAAAGTTACAGGAATTTATGCCTAAAATAATTCTTTGGACTGCAGTTTGGAAAGCAGATTTAGCTGCTACGAAAAAAGGAAAAAATGTTCTCTGTTGCCAATTGAAATAGAAATGACTATTAAAAAACAAAAAGCTGATGTTTGAAAATTTCCTTTCCTAATTAAATATTTAAATATGTTCAAAATCAAACTTCCAAATCCTGAATGGAATATAAAAGTGAAATTTGCATGTATTATTGCATATTAAGCACTGTTCATAGATATATGTAGTTTGGCTATCTTTTAATTCCAAAGAAAATATTTTTCTTCAACAATTCTTTAGTAGTGCACATTTTTCCAGTTTCTATTTGAAATATGTCCCTTATGTCCTGAGATATCTGAACAAAATTTCTTCTTTAAAGGTATACATCATTTATCAGTGTGAATATTGTTAGAGCCCATATATCTTCATGATTTTAATATTTTCCCAACAGTACCTGATGATGCCTTATTATAAAGATCAAGTGTAATACTTTATTTTTGTTTTATCTTAAATTTTCCTGAACTGCTACATTTCAATCTACTGATCTGCACAAGTATAGCAGTAATAAAACATTCGCTTTTTTGCTTGTTTGTTTTTTTGAGATGGAGTCGCGCTCTGTTGCCCAGGCTGGAGTGCAATGGTGCGATCTCAGCTCACTGCAACCTTCGCCTCTCAGGTTCAAGCAATTTTCCTATCTCAGCATCCTGAGTAGCTGGGACTATAGGCGCCCCACCATCATGCCAGGCTAATTTTTGTATTTTTAGTAGAGACGGGGTTTCACCATATCGGCCAGGCTGGTCTCGAACTCCTCACCTTGTGATCCGCCCACCTCAGCCTCCCAAAGTGCTGGGATTACAGGTGTGAGTCACCGTGCCCAGCCAAATATTCACTTTTAACAATGATTATTCTATATTCTGAAATGAAAAGACCCTATTAGTAAGGTTACCTTTGTTTAAATCTAGTCTATATCAATTGTAACAGTGATATGAAAAGCTATGATTTACTGTTTGTTGGACCTTTACAAATTTTCTTTTCACCTAATTTTCACAAAACAATAAAAAAAAGACTAACTTAGGGGGATGAAAGAAGTAGGTCAGTAGCTAGAAGATATGGGACTTAGAAAATGCTTTTTTTTTTAGGAGACATTTGACTACAAACTCATGTGGTATGTTAGTCCATTCTCACATTGCTATAAAGAACTACCTGAGACTGGGTAATTTATAAAGAAAAGAGGTTTAATTGGCTCACAGTTCTGCAGGCTATACAGGAAGCATGACTGGGGAGACCTCAGGAAACTTACAGTCATGGAAGAAGGTGAAAGGGAAGCAAGTATATTTTCACATTGCCAGCAGGAGAGAGAGAGTGAAAGGGGAGGTGCTACAAACTTTAAACAATCACATCTCATGAGAACTCATTCACTGTCACGAGAACAGTAAAGGAGAAATCTGCCCCACTGATTCAATCACCTCTCACCAGGTCCCTCCCCCAACACTGAGGATTACAATTCAACATGAGATTTGGGTGGGGACACAGAGCCAAATAATATTCTGTGGCTTAAGACTTAAACAGCCATCTGAGAATTCACTTTAACCCTATGGAAAGATTCATATGGTCACCAAAATCATAATCATGAAGCCTATGAGAGTGCTGAGGTCATAAATTAAGCAAGTGTCTCAAATTTCAAAGTGTGACAAGCCTCTCCAAGGGAAAATGGGACCTATAAATTATTTCACCTTAACAGAATATGTGAAAAAAGAGGAGGCAACCATAAACGTAAGGCGAAAATCCAAAATTTTGAACAGTTTCTTAAAGGCTAAGTTTCTTAAAGGCACACATGATAGTTTAGAATCCTTGGATGTCCCAGATGCAGGAAGAGCCAGAACCCACTGCCAGCCATCTCCCACAGCCCTCCACCAGGTGTGTGGGAGGAAGGGCAAGGCAAAACACTGGACAGAGTCAGTGGTGCAGATGGGCAAGGCCTGGTTGGTGGGTGAAGCAGGCAAACTTGGAGAAGCCCATCCATGCCCAAGTGTCAGACTTGATAATGCTTTAAGAGAAATGATCACTACCACTGGGAGAGAGATAGGAAATACTTCTGACCCCCTGTTCCAGGCAAAAGTAAGCTCCCTCTGGGGAGATGTCATATTGTGATATAACAAGAAATATACACTTGGTCTCTGCCTCCAGTTCCTGGGGCATAACTCCTAGAACGCTTTTAATTTCCAGAATAATGGGTTCTAGGTGCATTTTTTATTCTAGTATTTTTGGTCTTTGACCCCGGTTCCTGACATAGAGCTCCTAATTTCTTAGAGTTTTCTTAATGATAATAATTTCTCAAATACTTAGTTTGGCTATCTTTTCTAAATATTATCTTATCCAGAATATCTCATATTCTAATGAGCTAATTCTTCCTGGGCTCATGGATGGGGACTGCTCACCAGAAAGGACCAAAGCATTATTAGAAGCTTGGAACTTTACTTCCAGCCCCTGTTCTTCAGAGAGGTAAGAGAAGCTGGAAATTGAATTAGTAACTGATCATACTTATGTGATGAATACTCTGTAAAAATTCATAGCTAAGGGATTTAGAAAGTTCGTTTGTTGCTGAACACATGGAGATGCTAGGAGGGTGGCATGCCCAGGGCACAGATGTTTCGTGCCCCTTCCCAGATAGCCAAGATATGGAAATAACGTAAATGTCCATTGCTGAATGAATGGATAAAGATAATGTGGGATATATATATATCCAATAAAATATTATTTAGCCTTAAAAAAGAAAAATAATCCTGTCTTTGAGACAACATGGATGGGCCTATGGAGCAGTATGCTTTGTGAAAAAAGCCAGACATAGAAAGGTAAATATTGCATGATCTCACTGATGCAGAATCTAAAAATGTTGAACTCATAGAAGCAGAGAGTAGAAGGGTGTTTGCCAGGGGCGGAGGGTGGGGCCCTTCCCTTGTCCTGTGCATTCCTTCATCTGGCTATTCATCTGTATCTTGTACAATAAAGGTAAGTGAAGTGTAACCCTGAGTTCCGTGAGCTGCTCTAGCAAATTAATGGGAGCCAGAGAAGGGGTAGTAGAGACCCCTGATTTATAGCCAGTTGGTTAGAAGGTTTGAAGCATAAGTCACAACATGAGACTTGTGAGTGGGATCTGAAGTGGGAGCAGTTTTATGGGACTGAGACCTTAACCTATGGGATCTGACTCTAATTTCAGGTAGAGAGTATCAGAATTGAGTTAATATGTAGACATGCAGTAGGTGCCCACTGGAAAACTGATTGATATGTGCAAAAAACAAAAATGAAAACACAAACAAAACAAACAAACAAAAAGACTGCACACACTTTGGTGAGCAGAAGTGTTCTGTATTTCAATGACTGTTTAAGAGAAGAGAAAGTGAGGCCGGGTGTGGTGGCTCCCAGCACTTTGGGAGGCCCAGGTGGCAGATCACCTGAGGTCAGGAGTTCGAGATCAGCCTGGTCAACATGGTGAAACCCCCTCTCTACTAAAAGATACAAAAATTAGCCAGGCATAGAGGCAGGTGCCTGTAATCCCAGCTACTGGGGAGGCTGAGGCAGGAGAATCATTTGAACCTGGGAGGTTGCAGTGAGCTGAGGTTGCAGTGAGCTGAGATTGTGCTATTGCACTCCAGCCTGGGTGACAGAGTGAGACTCTGACAAAAAAAAAAAAAAAAATGAGAGAGAGAGAAAGTGTTTATCTCCTAAGGAAGGAAGGGATATAAACTTTTCCCCACCCCACCAGCCTGCCTGGACACTGGGTAAAGCCACTTGTAGGCACAAGGAATTACATACATGTGCAGGATCTTCAAGTGATAGGAAGTAGAAGTCTGCTGCTGTTAGGGTAGAAGCAGGAAAATCCTTCACTCCCCAGACACCCAACCAATTCAGGGCAGAGTTCACCTGCCATGGCCCTCTGCACTGAGGAGAAAAGAAAAGTTTTTACCACTGGTGGAGGATCAGGAACACCGAGAAAGCTCCACTTCCAGGCTTAGAGGCACAGGACCTGCTTAAGAAGAAAACTGGACTCAGAAAGCTGAGAAACCCTGACTGCCCCCAACACCAACCCTACATAAAACAAGCACCACAGACTGCTGCTGGCAGAAGGACAAAGTGACAGAGATCACTGCAGGGCACAGGTGGCAGAGTCTACAACAGGTGAGAATGAATCAGGTGCACAGAGAGACGTGTTTTAGCACCATAGCCCCCACATTGAGCACAGCGGGGTTTCAGTCCACCACCAGAGGAATGTAAAGAATGGGGGTCACTCATGATGATGTATCTATAAAATCTCAGGCCTAGCTCAACTATGGACTGGATTGACATAAAATTAAAATCTGCTCTTTGAAAAACACTCTTGAAAAAATGAAAAACAAATCACAGTTTATCCTAAGTGAATTAACATAGGATCAGCAAACCAAATACTGAATGTTCTCACTTATAAGTGGGGGCTAAACATTGGGTGTTCATGGACATAAAGATGGCAGCAATAGACACTGGGGACTAGTAGAGGAGGAAGGGAGGGAGTGGGGCAAGGGCTGAAAAACTGATTATGAAGTACTAGTTTCAGTATCTGGAGGATGTGATCATTCGTACCCCCAAACCTCAGCACCATACAATATACCCAGGAAATAAACCTGTCACCTGAATCTAAAATAAAAGTTACAATTATTTTTTAAAATGAAAGAAAATATTGGCTGGGTGCGGTGGTTCACGCCTGTAATCCCAGCACTTGGGGAGGCCAAGGCAGGTGGATCACTTGGGGTCTGGAGTTCAAAACTAGCCTGGCCAACATGGTGAAACCCCACCTCTACTAAAAATACAAAAAATTAGCCAGGCATGGTGCCAGGCGCCTGTAATCTCAGCTGCTCGGGAGGCTGGGGCAGCAGAATGGCTTGAACCGGGGGGCGGAGGTTGCAGTGATGGAGTCGTTGCCGAGATGGAGCCATTGCATTCCAACCTGGGCAACAAGAGTGAAACTCCATCTCAAAAAAAAAAAAAAAAAAAAAAAGAAGGAAATATTTGCTCAACATATATCTGATGAAAAGTCTTATTTCCAGAATACATAAAAAGCTGTTAGAGCACGACAATAAAAAGACAGCTCAATTGAAAAAAGGATACCTGGACTGAGACAATTCTTATAAAAAAAAAGAGACACAGAAAGGTATGCAACATCAACTGGGAAATTAGTTTTCATTACCATGGAGTACTATACACTCACTAAAATGGCTAAAATTAACAAGTGTAGGTAAGGAAGGCTATGGAGCAGCTGGAAGTTACACATTGCTGATGAAAATGAGAAATAGTATAGTTGATTTTGGAAAAGATTAGTATTTTCTTAAAATGTTTAATATACATCTAATATGCAAACCATTTCTGGGTATTTAATCAAGAAATATTAAAATACGTATTCTCACAAATAATTACATGCAGATATGTATAATGAGTTTTTCCGTAGTAGCCAAAATGTGAAACAAACCAAATATCTGTAGACGAATGAATAGATAAACAAATTGCAGTACGTTCATACAATGGAAACTATTCAACAATTCAAAAGGAGAAAATATTAATACATGCAGCAACAAGACTGAATCTTGACAGCATTATGTTAAGTGAAAAAAGTGAGACACAAAAGATTACATACTATATGATTCAAATAATAATATTTTCTAGAAAGGGTAAACTATGGTGACAGAAAGATCAGTAGTTTTCAGAGGTTGATGTTGAGGGGGGAATCACATGCAAACGGATACTGCAGAACTCTTTGGGGTGATGGAAACATTCAATATCTTAATTGTGGTAGTAGTTTTCAAAGTTTCATTTGTCAAAATATATTGAACTTAAAGTGAACAAATTTTATTGAATGTAAATTACACCTTTTTAAAAAGTAGTGGGAAGATTTGATTGAGGAACATTTAATGAATACAAAAGTAAGAATAGATCCTTATAAACTAAAGGTTTCTGATAAGAGAAAATGAAAGCCAGGTGCGGTGGCTCACACCTGTAATTCCAGCACTTTGGGAAGCCAAGGCAGGAGGATCACCTGAGGTCTGGAGTTCGAGACCAGCCTGGCCAACATAGTGAAACCCCGTCTCTACTAAAAATACAAAAATTAGCTGGGTGTGGTGGCAAGCACCTGTAGTCCCAGCTACTTGGGAGGCTGAGGTGGGATAGTCTCTTGAATCCAGGAGGCAGAGGTTGCAGTGAGCTGAGACCATGACATTCCACTCCAGCCTTGGTGATAGAGTGAGATTCCATTTCAAAAAAAAAAAAAAAGAAAAGAAAAGAAAAGGAAAAAAGCAGATGTTGAAACAAAATTCGATGAAGGATAGGAAGAGCAGCCTGTCTCTTGCTACAATGAGAAGGTTAGGATGAACGCAGATATGGGTACTTACATACATTTGTTTGGTTGCTGCTGTGAAGATCCCAGCTTCAAAATAATATGCTCTGCATCCCCATTGTATCATATCCATGTTGCTAATGAAAATATTGTCACATTGAAATTACTGTTGTTGTATTATAGTTTGGTGGATCCCTACATGAAGCATGTCGAATCAGAAAATCACATAGGACTGTCGATGAAGAAGACTCATGGGCGACTGTGTTCAAACAGGTTTAGTCAATATAGCAGAAGCCACTCTGAACACCAAAACAGGAAATTTGTGATCTGCAAAAATACTGGAAGAACTAAGGAATTAAGATCAAGAAAATTACTTTCAAAAAGTTTAAAAGTAAAAAAATCACATTGAAACCACCACCAATAATTATGGCTCACTGTAATACAAAATGAATGACTCTCAGAACTTTGGGAGCTTCTGGTACAATCTCACTTCTGCCGTCTGCCACATTCCTGCTTACAGCTGCTACTGGAGAATAATGCTGTCTCCTTCAGTTTTCATGAGTGTCTCTCATTGGTGGAATCTAATTGAAATCCTGCTGGCAGAGCCTGGTTTCCAATCTTTCATCTTCAGTAAGACATGGAGTGTCTAATAACGAGACATGTGAAGATTAGTGAGATTCAAGCAAATATCCGGCATGGTGGCATTTTACCCAACAAAATTTCCATAGTCTGTGGCCTAGTTATTAACGTTGTAGATCAACAAATTTCATCTTTCTGGTTTCCCAGAATTGACTGAACCTGAGAGTTTAACTCAAAATATTCAAAATTGTGATATCTATTATACAGCATGGTGACTATCATCAATAATAATGTATTGTATATTTCAAAATAAGAAAGTACATTCTAAATGTATTGTCATAAAAATTTTGAATAAGTGAGATGGATCTTTCAATTAGTGTGATTTAATCATTTCACATTGTACAGTGTGCATGTATCAAAACATGACATTGTACCCTATAAATGTAATACAACTATGATTTACCAGTTAAAATAATGTTAATGAAAAAATTTTAAAAACATATTAAGAACAGTAAGAATCTTAAAGTAGGATGTCACCTGTGACTGTTATTTAAGCATGTGTGACATCCTAGATGAAGGGCTGGCATGTGTGAGAAATAAATGTGTGAGTAATAAAAACAGGACTTCCTATTTGTTGGGTGTCACCAAGAGCCAGGCTTTGGGCTAAGTAGCTTCTGTGTATTCTCTCATGTCATTCTCACATTAACCCTAGAAGATTAGAATTAATATATCCATTTACTGAAGATGACCATGCTCGAGAAATTAAATTGCCGAAGCTCTATTGAGGAGTGAACTGGGAATTAAAGCAAAATTCTCAGCAATAGCTATGTTCTACTACATTGAAACATGTTTTCACATGCTTAATACATTATCATAATCTGTTACTTCTAGATATAAAGCAAATTTATATGCCAGTCTAAAATCAGAACAGATGGAAATGAATAATTCTAGTGTGGTATCATGTATCTACCTCCATAATCCCTAGCAAAAATAATGGCTGGCACTTATTTCTCATACATGCCTGCCCTTTATCTATATACTATACAAGTATTAACTCAGTCCTTCTAAGGTAGGTACAATTAGAATCCATTAGAGATAAGAAAATAGGCACAAGAAAATTAAATCACTCGCTCAGGGTCACATAGCTAATAAATGGTGGAGCTGGATTTAGAAACCAGGCAGTCTGACTTCAGAGGCCTTTCAAGTCTGGCTTTGAAATCCTTTGTCTCAGATCAATTTAATATTTTTGAATGCTGTTGAAGCAACATTAAACCATACTTCTAATTTCCGCCATGAAATTGTTTTCAAAGAAAATCTCCCCCCTGCCCCCGCAATAAAAGGCCTAAGGTAATTTGTTGCTGGCAAATCTACCCTTAAAGAAGTTCTCTGAACAGAAAGGAAATGCTAACAAAGGCTTGAAACTTCAGAAAGATATGACAAACATAGGAGTAAATAAAACAGACTAGAGCACCTCTTAGGAGTTTTTAAAATAATACTTGATCATTGAAACAAACATTCTAACACCACATAATGTGGTACTCAAGGAATGTAGAGGAAAATACTTCAGACAATTATATTTACAAGTGGGAAGGCGTAAATGAAAGCAAGACTTCTACCCTTTTTTCAAAGTGGGAAGACGTCTCGATACCAGTAGACTGTGTATTGTAATACCTAGAGCAACCAGTAAGTAAACTTTACAAGGAGATATATTCAAAATAAAATGGTAGACTTATGCCTTAAGTCAACAATTTTAACCATTTTCTTCAACTGAATTCATCTACATTCATCTACACCAGTTTAAAAATAAAATGGCTAGAATGCATTTAAAAAAAAAATCCAAAATATGCTGTCTACAAGAAACTCACTTCAAATATAACAATAGGTAGATAAGTAGGCTGAAAGTAAGTGGGTGGAAGAACATGTACCAAGTAAGTATTAATTAAAATAAAAAGAAGTGTTTACTGATGTCAGGTAGACTTCATAGCATAGATAATTATTAGAGACAAAGAGGTACATTATATAACGATGAAAGTATCAATCTAGCAAGACAAAAAACTGTATTTATCATGAAAAATAGCTAACACTCATAAAAATAGCTCACTATTAATTAGATGTATAAAGTATAAATGCAAAAAGGTATCTAGTTTCAGTGTGCGCATAACAGTATGGCATTAGAATATGTCTAAGTGAATTAATTATCTTTCATTCTGATGTAGATCTTTCAAGACCTCCATAGATTTACAATGATGAATAATGTAAGACAGTAATTCTCAAGCTTTTGTGTGTGTCTGAATCACCTGGAGGACTAATTAAAACACAGGTTGCCGGGCTCATTACTTTCATTTAGGCCTTACCACTTCTAAATACATCCAGTTTCTGATTCAGTAGGTGTGAGAGGGATCATAAGAATTTGCATCTCAAACAACTTCTCAACTGAGAGCTACTGCCTAGCCACATTATTGGACCATGATTGGGCAATAAGTTTAATTTTAGTTATAATTCATCACAAGCATTGGAAAGTTTCTTATATCCCAACTATGTTAACATTTCAACCTTTTTTTCATAATGCTGCCTACCAATGGACTATTTCACATATTATTTCAACAAGTATAATTTAAGCCATTACTGGAGATATCCAAATAAATTAACCCAAACACCAAGGCAAATACAAACAGAACAACTTAAAAAATAAGTTATAGTCCACTTATATATACTTGAAACCATAATGTTACCAAAAAAAGTCATAATATTACAAAAAACTGATAGAAGGAAAGCTGGAAAATAATGGAAATGAGATGAATGTGTCCTTAGAGACAGGGCAATAAGGCAAATGGTGACACATAATAAAGCTTCAGACTAATCTAAGGTTCATAGTTCTAAAAACATATATAAACCAAATGACCACAGATGATACATTCAGCATTTTTTGTTAAAAACTACATTAAGTTTTCCAGGAAAAAGTTAGTGTTTTCATCAGATGTTTCTCAACCTACCTCTAGAACACCCTGAAAATCATTTAAAAGGCTTGTTGTGGCTGGAAAACAATGAATGAGATTGGCATATGTAAGTTTCATGTGTCAGAATGCCGAACATATGCACATGGTTCTTAGGTTCAGCATGATTTCAACCATAGAACCGTGGTAATGAACCTCTGTTTCTGAGATACACTAGAAGAATCAACCAGCATGTTAAAATAAGAGAATGAGGAAATAAATAGAGCTGCAAATAGCAACAGCCTATAAAAATAGCAACTATACTTAAAAGTAAAACAAAAACCTGATTCTTATATGTAGACATATTTTAACAATCATCTTAATGTTGGGATTTTAGGCAGTATCATATATGCATACAAATTGTCAAAAGAAAATTTTGAATGGAGAGAACTTTATATAAAACAAAACTGAAAATAATAACTTTTAATCTTTTATTTTGACTTCAGAGGTACACATGAAGATTTGTTACATAGGTAAACTCGTGTCATAGGGGTTTGTTATATGGATTATTTCAGCATCCAGCTACTAAACCTAGTGCCCAATAATTATTTTTTCTGCTCCTCTCCTTCCTCCCACCCTGCACCCTCAAGTAGTCCCCAGTGTCTGTTGTTCCCTTCATTGAGAATGATTTTTCTAATTATTATTATTTTTTATTATTATTATTTTTTGAGACGTAAGTCTTGCTCTGTTGCCCAGGCTGGAGGGCAGTGGTGCGATCTCGGCTCACTGCAAGCTCCGCCTCCTGACTTCACGCCATTCTCCTGCCTCAACCTCCTGAGTAGCTGGGACTACAGGCGCCCCCTACCACGCCCGGCTAATTTTTTATATTTTTGGTTGAGACAGGGTTTCACCATGTTAGTCAGGATGGTCTCCATCTCCCGACCTGGTGATCCACCTGCCTCGGCCTCTCAAAGTGCTGCGATTACAAGCGTGAGCCACCGCGCCCGGCCACGAATGGTTCTATTTTTAACTGCAGTCACTTTTAAGCCTTTCCCCAATTTGTATTACTACATTATTTTCAGCATGTTCCTCTTAAACGTTCCTCATGTCTATTAGAATATTTTTTAATTTTTGTATACAGTTTTCTTGTATCTTCTTGTTTTCATTTTTCATTCAGCAAAACTAATAAAACTTCTTAAATATAAGGATAATATTTTGGCCTATAGACAGAAAACATAGGATTGCAAAGTTTAACTTTTCATTCTCACCCTATCTGGTCTCAGATAAATGAATTTGAATTAAAAAGTATGTTTACTTATTGTAGACATTAGTAAAAGGAAATGCTAAGACCATGCTCAGATTCAATTTTGGGCAATGACCTCTATGCCAGAAAATATATGTTATGAAAATAAATCTATTGTCTGATTTTCTTGTATATGGGACTACAGCTATAACATTCTAAGATTATAAAATAGTCTTTGTATTAGCTCTGATTTGTCTCTGTAATCAATTAATATCATAATATTGTTAAGTTTTTTGGAAGACAGCGATCTCTAGTGCAATCTTTTCCATGTTTAATTAATACATGTATTTTTATTCTTTTATTCAGAAACTGTTCAAGAATTCAGCAACACCTGATAAGCATATTTATTTATTTCTTTGTTTATTTATTGAGAAGGAATTTCATTCTTGTTACCCAGGCTGGAGTGCAATGGTGCGATTTTGGCTCACTGCAACCTCCACCTCCTGAGTTAAAGCAATTCTCCTGCCTCAACCTCTCGAGCAGCTGGGACTACAGGCATGCGCCACCATGCCCGGCTAATTTTTGTATTTTTAGTAGAGTCGTGGTTTCACCATGTTTGCCAGGCTGGTTTCGAACTCCTGACCTCAAGTGATCCACTTGCTTTGGCCTCCCAAAGTGCTGGGATTACAGGTGTGAGCCACCATGTGCTAGACATTGCAAATACTACAATTAAAGACAAAATCTACTCTTGAGTTGTTTACTACTGGGTAAGCAAAACAATTACAATACATAAATACCAGACTAAATATAGCATCTAAAAGCATCTCAGGCAGGATCACTAAGTCTTGGTTAGCTATGAGAGGCTTCCTAAAGATCTAATTTCTAACTGACATGCAAAGAAAAACATTGTGTCTCAGATTGGGCTTCCTGGAAACACACTTTATGATAGTTATATGAGAAGGTATATTGGTGAGTACTACAGAAAAGAAAATTTGGTAGAAGTACGAGTGTATCTGTGTGTGTTGGAAGTTGTAAATGAGAAAAGAGTAAGGCAAGATAGGCAAATAGAATAGAAAAATCCTGCAGAGAGGGAGGAAACATATTTGTTCAGAGATTTGCAAGTACTTCAATGTGGTGGGAATACAGGATAGGATAAGAGATGAGGTAAGAATTTAGAGGAGTTAGAGTGACCAGATTTTTAAAAATCACATATGCCATAGAAAGAGCTTTAGAATTTATCCTGAATGAATAGGTAGAAACATAGAAGGTTTTAAGTAACAGGGAGTAACAAACTCCACTTTGTCTGGAGTGTTGGCAGCAGATGAAATAAGAGGAAACCTGAAAGCAGAGTGGTAAATCAGGAAATAGTTATAATAGTTTATAAAAGAAAAAACGGTGTCCTAACCTAAATGGAGGGAACGGAAGAATCGAAAGACTTGAAAGGTGGGAGGAAAAAGTGAAAAGTGATAGCTTTGGTGATTTATCAGATAGGGAAACTGAGAGAGCAGAAAGCCAAGGATGACTTCTTAGTTACTGACTTTAATAACGGGATTAACAATGACAGATGACATTGACAGAGACGAACACCCAGAAGGAAAAGCATATAGAATCCAGATGAAGGTGATCAATATATAGTTGAATATGCAAATCATTGTAATTTAGATCAACAATTTTTAGACAAAATGAAAACAAAATAGATTAACACAATTTAGAAATGATGTAGAAAACAGAAAAGAAGGTGTACACATCATGTAAGGTTGCACTGAATGAAAACAACTGGAAGGAAATTATGAAGAAAGAATCAATTTCTTAATTTGTAAGAGTGACCTATCTGAAGTGTCATACTCACTTCACCTTTCCTATATTCAATTTGAGATGTACTTAAAATTTCTAATAAGAAAATGCTTCAGGAAAAAATTAGTTACTAGACAAACATAGAACATTATTATGTTACTTGTGACTTTAATTTGTACAATTCTCTCACCATTCCTTCTTTGTCTCTTTCACATTTCTTTTTTGTCTGAATTTTAATCTCAGATATATATATCTCAAGATTCATTCCTGATTCACTTTTATTTTTCTGCAGTCCTATATCTTGTCATACCTAGTATACTCTCAAGATTGTAACCACCTTCTGTATACTCAGCAATGTGAAATCTTTGTTTCCAGCTCAGACTTATTTTCTAAGACTCAAAGTCATATTTTGAGCTGCCTGAAGAATATTGTCACTGCATGAACAGATGCTTTTCAAAAGAAGACCTACATGTGGCCAACAAGCCTATGAAAAAAAGCTCAACATCCCTGATCATTAGAGAAATTCAAATCAAAACCACAGTGAAAGCAGAACCAAATCTTGCACCAGTCAGAATGGCTACTATTGAAAAGTCAAAAAACAACAGATGCTGGGGAGGTTGTAGAGAAAAAAGGAATGCTTATACACTGTTGATGGGAGTGTAAATTAGTTCAACAATTGTGAAAAACAGTGTGGAAATTCCTCTAAGACTTAAAAGTAGAACTACCATTTGACCCAGCAATCTCATTACTGGGTATATACACAAAGAAATATAAATCGTTCTATCATAAAGAAACATACACACATATGTTCATTGCAGCACTATTTACAATAGTAAAGACATGAAGTCAACCTACATACCCATCAATGGTAGAATGAATAAAGAAAATGTATTATATGTACACCACATAATACCATGTAGCCATAAAAAAGAACAAAATCATGTTCTTTGCAGGAACATGGATGGAGCTGGAGGCCATTATCCTTAGCAAACTAATGCAGAAACAGAAAACTAACTACTGCATGTTCTCACTTATAAATGTGAGCTAAATGATGAGAACACATGGACACACAGAGGGGAACAACAGACATGAAGGCCTGCCTACCAGAGGGTGGAGGTTGGGAGGAGGGAGAGGGATCAGGAAAAACAACAAGTGAGCACTAGACTTAATGCCTGGGTGACAAGAGAATGTGTACAACAAACCTCTATGACACGAGTTTACCTTTATACCAAACCTGTACATGTACCACCGAACTTAAAATAAAAATTAAAACAAATAAGAATATCTTCACTGGTGTGTCCCTAAAAATGCATGTTTAATTTTTCATCTTTCCCAACACTTTTTTCCCTACATGCTTGAGTGCTATTGGGAGCACCTTAGTCTATGCAGTTATTAACGACAGAAATCTTTACCTCACAGCCCATACCCAGCCAGTCACCACATTCTAATGATTGTATCTCTTCACAGTCTATCCTCTTAGCCATTGCCTCATCAACTCTCTCTGGATTATTACATTAGTCACTTAATTTCACCCTCTTTAAGCTCATTCTTCACCCTACAACAAACACAATCTACCTAACAAGCAAATCATATCATGTAGCAGCTAACAGCTTAAAACCTTCTTTGGCTCCCCTTCCTAAAAGGACTTTAACAAGATCTTTAACAGTGTCTTTAGCACTCTCTTATTCCCTCTCTGGTTTTAGTTCTCATAACTCTTCTCCTCTACATACTCAGATTATTGAATTATAGAATTGCTGAATTACAATTGCTTGCACGATATTTGCAATTCACGTCGCTTTGCATTCACAAATATTCCTTTTGCTTGTAATTTTCTTCTAATTTCTTCTTTGGCTAAAACTAGAACCCTTCAAAGCTCAATCTTTTCCTAAGACAGTATTTTGTGAATCCTCATCTTAGTTCAAATTCTGAGCCCCTTTTTTGAGCTTCTATAATGCTCTACATTAATATTTCACAAACTTTGTTGACACTTACATGTTTATGTCTGTCTACTCTGCTAGACTGTCAACTCCTCAAAGGTAGGGACAATGTCTAAACCATGTTTACTGCTTTCATGCAGTTCCTGAAGCAGGATAAATGTTTCAGGAATACCTGTTAAATAATGATACTAATGCAGTAACTTCTATTGACATCTTTCATGCACCATTCCAAATTGTCCTTGATCTAATTCTTCACCTATTGTTCCTATGAAGGAAGGTTAAGAATTAAACTGAAGTTTAGTAGGACCTTCTGCTCTGGGCTGTATTTTCTATTTAAAGTCCATTGTTATACACTTACTTTCTTAAGCAACAATGTTAACTAAATTAGGACAATTAATGAATGATGCCACGCTGACTCATTCTCTCACCATCGGAGAGAGACAAAATCTGGCAATTGTGCCAAAGACTTGGAGTGAAAAGACCTGTTTACTATTCCTGGCCCTGCCTCCAGCTTGTTGAATGTTCTTGAGAAATTTATTTAGCCTCTCCATTTGCTTGCATATCCTGTACTATAAAGATGCCTCTGAGGATTTGGCATGAGGCTCATGAGAATCCTTATTTGAAAGGCAGTACAAGAATGTCTTTATCCACATATTTTTGAAAGTAAGGGACTTGGATATCAGCAGAAGGAAAGGCACTCTCCCAAGAGAGAAACTAAGGAGCAATGAAAACTCTAAATCAGGTTAGGTGATAAATTATAAAGTTTATTCAATTTTTCAGTATTACTAATTAGTTTATTGGCCCAAACCAAGGTAGATCAGCGCAAAACAAGAAGGCTTTATTTTCTAGTCATTTAAGACAGACCAACCTGTGTGGCCACCTGACAAGCTACGAAAATATGTTTTTGCACAGCAGCATGTAACCTACTTTTATGTGCATGGTAGTATACACTAAACTTGCTTAAAAAGATTTCCTCCCAAAATGATAAGTTGTTCAAATTTACTCCTTATTAATTATATACATTTAACTACCTAGACATTTAAATACATAAAATCTACTTTAACAATATATAAAGAAAGAGCAGGATGAAATTATAAGTGTTTTGAATCTAAAACTTTAAGGAATTATATTAAAAGCTATTTGCATGATATGAATGATAATATCTAAATAAGTATTTCATATGACTGCTTATATCAATTTTATAAATTACACATTTATGGGATTTCAAAAGTTTTTTGTTGAAATAAAAAGAGAAAATAATTGAGTTCTCAAGGTAAGCTGTAATTTGGTAGAAAATATAATGGTTGTCCAAAACAGGCAAGCAGAGAGCCACTCCCATTCACAATTGCTACAAAGAGAATAAAATACCTAGGAATACAGTTACCAAGAAAAGTGAAGGACCTCTTCAGAGAGAACTACAAGCCACTGTTCAAGGAGATCAGAGAGGATGCAAACAAATGGAAAAGCATTCCATGCTCATGGATAGAAAGAATCAATATTGTGAAAATGGCCATACTGCCAAAAATAGTTTATAAATTAAATGCTATTCCCATTAAACTACCATTGATATTCTTCACAGAATTAGAAGAAACTATTTCAAAATTCATATGGAACCAAAAAAGAGCCCAAATAGCCAAGACTATTGTAAACAAAAAGAACAAAGCTGGAGGCATCCACTACCCAACTTCAAACCATACTATAGGGCTACAGTAACCAAAATAGATAACATGGTACTAATGCAAAAAAAAGACACATAAACCAATGCAACAGAAGAGAGAACTCAGAAACAAGACTACACACCTACAAGTATCTGACCTTCGACAAACTTGACAAAAGCAAGCAATCAGCTAAGGGTTCCCCATTTAATAAATGGTGCTTGGAGAACTAGTTAGTCATACGCAGAAAATTGAAACTGGACCTCTTTCTTACACCTTATACAAAAATTAACTCAAGATAGATTAAAAACTTAGATGTAAAACGCAAAACTATAAAAACCTTAGAAGAAAATCTAGGCAGTACCATTCGGGACATAGGCAGGGGCAAATATTTCATAACAGAAAATGCCAAAAGCAATAGCAATAAAAGCAAAAATTGACAAATGGGATCTAACTAAACTGAAGAGCTTCTGCACAGCCAAATAAACTATCATCAGAGCAAACAGACACCTTACAGAATAGGAGAAAAATGTTATTATCTATCCATCTGGCAAAGGTCTGATATCCAGAGTCTCTAAGGAACTTAAACAAATTTACAAGAAAACAACAAATAATCCCATTAAAAACTGGGCAAAGACATGAATAGACAGTTTCAAAAGAAGATATTATATGGCCAATAAACATGAAAAAAGCTAATTATCACAGATCATTAGAGAAATGCAAATCAAAACTTCAATGAGATACCATCTCACACCAGTCAGAATGGTAATTGCTAAAAAGTAAAAAACAACAGATGCTGGTCAGGTTGTGGAGAAAAAGGAACATTTTTACAGTTTGTGGTAGTGTAAATTAGTTCAACCATTGTGGAAGACAGTGTGGTGATTCCTCAAAGATGTAGAGGCAGAAATACCATTTGACCCAGCAATCCCACTACTGGGTATTTTCCCAAAGGAATATAAATCATTCTATTATAAGATACATGCCCTCTTTTGTTCATTGCAGCACTATTCACAGTAGTGAAGACATGGAAACACACCAAATGCCCATCAATGATAGGCTGAATAAAGAAAATGTGGTAAATATACACCATGGAATACTATGCAGCCATGAGAAGGAGTGAAATAATGTCCTTTGTAGGGATATGGATGGAGCTGGAAGCCATTATCCGAAGCAAACTAATGCAGAAAAACCAAAAACAGAAAACCAAATACTGTATATTCTTACTTATAAATGGGAGCTGAACAATTAGAACACACGGACACATGAAAGGGAACAACACACATTGCAGCCTGTCAAGGGGGACGTGGGGAGGGTGAGCATCAGGAAGACTGGCTAATGGATGCTGGGCTTAATACCAGGGTGACGGGTTGATCTGGGCAGCAAACCAACTTAGCACACACTTACCTATGTAACAAACCTGTACCTCCTGCACATGTACCCAGAACTTAAAAGTTGAAGAAAAAAAAGAAAATATATTATTGCCCCACAAACAGGTAATTTTAGCTATAATAAAAGAAAATACAATAGTTATGACAGAAAGCTTAAATCATGTATTTCCTATACTCTGTTTCAGGTACAAATTCAGAATATCCTCTCACTTTATAGCAATGTAATATAAGGATGAAACATTTGCATATTTCTTATAACCTTGCAGATTAAAGGCAGTTAGTCAACTCCAGTAACCTCTGTTTTATGTTGTCACATGAATAAAACTATGGCTACAAGATGTGGCATGATTAAAAGTGAAGAAAGTGTTTTAACTAACACAGGGGTGAGTGATATGATAAAATAATATGAGCAGGATGAATAATACTTTAATTTTCATTATGTTTCCTGGAATGCATTGTATGGGATCAACTGTTACATTATTTTTTCATTTCTAGCACAGTTTAGCATTCTAAATATGTATATATATGTATATCAACAGCAATAGCAATTTTTAATAATCAAATGACATTCATAAATGATAAAATTGCCAACAGATCCACAGAGTTTATACTTATTAATCATGACTACTTTTTTATTCAAACTAAATATAAAATTTTTGGTTCATTTTAGAAAAGTTTCTGAAACAACTTAAAATCTGTCAATTGATAATTTTTCAAAGAAATAAAAGAGACAAAGTTAATTCTTTTCTGAATCACTCAACAGAAGGTGTTTTATAAATATTATATACTCATTTTAGAGATTATCTTAAGATTTAGTGAAAAGATCTATCGAATTTACAACAAATATGTTTTCCGTAAGTCCCACTCCCTTCTCTACATTTCTGCTTATTGATTCAGACTTGTGTCTATTTTGCCTAGACTACTGCAAATATGCTTTATAGGGCCTGTCTGTTTTTAATCTATTCACACATCTCACCCCATTTCCTTCAATCCTCTGATCTTGTCCCCACTACTTAAAAACCCTCCATGACTTTCCAAAACTAAGTCCACCAGTTCTGTGTACTTTCAAGTAGCCAGGATGGAATACTCACAGATGATGGGCAATTGGTAGCATCACATTGTAGCTCAGTCAACTCATTCGTTTGTTCTCAGTAGAAGGATTCTCTTTTCCATGTTGAGAAGTCCCATGTTCTTTCTACCAACCTCCCTCTTTTCATCACCATTTCCATTTTTCTCTAATTTCAATATGCTCAGCCTTGTCTAATCCCTTAGACAAAAAAAACCATTTTGCAAACTCTGGCATTTAGGACTTTGAATGCTTTTGAAAGTAAGGTGTTTGGCATGTCATTGAGTGAGAAAAGGGATGAGAGAAGTACGTAGAAACATCTACTGCAGAACCTAACAACCATAACCCAGCTACAGCAGGAAGTGGAAGTGAAATGAAATGGCCCAATATGAAACTATGTGGAAGGTCAAACTGGCAAGACTTAAGGGTAAGTCAGAGATTTTACATAACTGCAAAGGGAGAAGGAGGTGCAAAGAGAGACTTCTGGACTTCTGAGTAAACCATAGGTCCCTGGATGGCTGGTGGTTTGTGAACTGAAGGAGCCACTGGATACAAGACTAGATTTGCTGGGGAAAGAGAAAGGAAGACATAAATTCACTTTGGAACATATAAATTTGGTATATTTTTGGGGGGAGAGGAGACTGATGAGAATTGGAATAAATTAAAGAATGAGAAAGAAGTGAAGAAATAAAAATAGGGCATGTAAGCAAAACTTCCAAGAAGTTTGACTATGGAAAAGGAGAAGACAGAGCAGAGGTGCAAGTGGATATGGGGCAAGGAAGGATTGTTTTAAGAGAGAAAAGACATTCACTTTAGTTAGCCTGCCTAAATCTGTTCCCTGTGCTTCATTTACGCAGTCAGGCTCTCTTCTTTAACAACGATTAGCCCTGCATCTTTTTATACTATTGCCAGTACTAGATTTGGAAAACCATAGCAATTAAATAACTTTCATGGTTATTCAATGTTTAAAAAATAAAAACTATGCATGTACTCTAACAATTAAGTCTTTCATAAACTGTCCCTAATTTGATGGCTTTGTTTTATCTTTCAAGGAAGTCGTTTCTCTACTGGTGAATATCTTTACAACTGTGACCTTATTTCAAGATCCAGATCAAAGATCACATTCCCATCTTCTTAGGCCTCTCCTTTACCCTATAGTATGTTGTTCACCCTCCTAGTACAGGACTTGTCATACCCCATTTTCATGAGAAGTGTGTGTGTGTGTGTGTGTGTGTGTGTGTGTGTGTGTATCTTCTGATGGATCTGCTTGACGGTTATGCATAGAAACCCAGTGTTTTAAAGTTGTTTATATAAGACTTCAATGCTGGGGGTATACCACTCCCTTCTCCCACTCATTCAGGACCTGCTTACTGAGCACTGATTGGACAGAACCCTTCCAATTCCAAGTAGTCACAACTCATGAGTTAGTTCAGAAACTTCTTAGTAACATTGCACAGTTATTTCATGTAATCAAAGATGGCTAGGGAAAGTGAATTCATCTTTAAAGGTAGAAAACTCAAAACTAAAATATTCATTTTTAATGATTGTGTCACTAAACAGTTATTTTCATGCAATAATTTGTGGTCACAAATTGATACAATATTTTTTGGAAATACATTTTGTTGCATGTAGTAGGAGCCTTGAAATATTGATTCATGTTGCTGTTATAATTCTACACAAAATAATTTACATTTAAGTAAACATGTGAAATATAATTTAAAACTTTATGCCACAAAATACGAACACGCACACACATATACACATGCTCTAATTTTGGAAACAACTTAAACGGCTCATAATGGGGAAAGAAAAGGATAATGTAGCTTTAAATTAGAATATGTGAACAAATTATTTCCTTCCTTCATTTTAGCAATGAAGAAATTGAGGCTTGATCTGTTCAGTAAATACTTACCAAGAATTTCTCCATGGAAGAATGTTTGTAGCATTCTGTTGCAGCATTTAACCAGGAAGACAAGGATTTTTGTCCTTAAGTAAATCACAATATCATGGTGAAGGACAGATGGCAAACAAAATAAAATACTTACACCATGCCATGTTCTCTATTAAGTAATTTCATACTCTATTTTTCTTATAGTCACAACAACGTTGGGAAGTGGAAACTGAGGCTTATAGTGAATAAGTAATTTGTCCAAAATTACACAGTCAGGAAGTTCCAGGACTAGGATTCAAACTTCCATTTATTGGATTTTAAAGCCAACAATTTTCCAGTCAGATTTGGGATTATTAGGCCATTTTCAGTTCTCCTTGTAAACTCACCTTGGGATAGCAATCCAATTCACAGTTGCTACAGAACTGATTGCCTGAATTAATGATTTTTGTAGGATGTGGGGTTTCCTTTTATATATTTAATTATGTTTTTAAAGGTATAAAATTGACCTTAAGGCCTTAGCCTGGGAATAGATATGCCAACCCTTGGAAAGGCTGTGTTGGAATGAAATAAAACAGTTCTCTAACAGAGTGGTAGAGTTGCAACAAAATGAGAACGTTTATATAAACTTTTGGAGTGAATTCAGCACTCACTGGAAACATACTGTATTCTGCTTTTGCTTTCAATACACACTAATAACTCAGAGTCCCCCTAGGAGAGCTTGAGAATGTGCTGTAAAATAAATAATATGGGATTAGTTTATCTGGATTCATTCCTGATTGTCATAGCTGAGAAATTATTGATCTTGAGAATTATTTGTCAGAGGTAAAGTTGGCAGAAAAAAATAAAATTATGCCATCATTCAAAATTTAATGATGTAAACAGCTAGATTTATTTCAGTCTCACTAGGCCAACTTGCTAGTGTACAGTCTGCCCCAATCATAATAAGCAAAGCTGACCTTATGCCAAGATGCTGGGGTATAAAGCTGAGGCTATTACAAGGTTTCCATTCTATAATTTTGAATTAGATTGCTCTACTCTTTTCCCCATGTAAACAAATGGATTTTTTTAAATGCATGAGGTATATTAAGTTCAGTGATTGAATTGGATAAGCACTTGGCTTAGATTGTTTGACTATTTATGTTCTGAATTAAGACAAGTTAAAGACATGAGTGCTCTTTTTGAAAGGCTATGATTAAATTTTTCATCTAAAATGTTTTTATTTTTTTATTGAGGTAAAATGTACGTAAATAATTTATCATCTTTACTATTTTAAGTGTATAGTTCAGTGGTAATAAATACATTTATATTTTTTCTTCATCCTCCCTCCCACCCTTTTTATTATGGCTTTGATCTCTTTACTCATTATTGGTTTGCAAACTGAGTAAATTTCTCAATGCATATAACCTAACAAGGTTGAGTTAAGAAGAAAGAAAAATGTTTACTTGACAACAACATAGCCTAAGATTTTGACATTAACTTTTCAACAACTAACAAGAGAAAGCCTCATTCCAAATTCACCAGCATAAGTACAGAGACAAGTAGAGAAGAATGATTCATCACAAAGGACTCATCATTTTTAACATTTGAATTTAGTTAGAAATTATCCTACAAGAAAAACAATGTAACTCAGAAATATCTAGAAAGGATATTAATGTCTACAAATTCTGTTTCTCCTAGTAATTTTGTCTTGGGGGATTAACTCTGATCTAGGATCTGATCTTCAGCTTTATAGATTTCTTTTTTCCAAAATTATACAACACAGACGGTTAGATTTATATATATAATACTCTAGTAGTAAACTAATTAAAAAATTTTAATTTTCTAATTTATAATGCCATACTAACCATTGGGACACTTATTTCTGTAATAAAGATAACCCTTTCAAGCACCAACTAAATGCCTAAGAAACAAAATAAGTAAACATAGGATTACTTATTGAATATGGAATTCAAACAAATGAGATTGAATGCTCTGGAGGAGTGTTTTACTCTCATTAGGGTCAAGTCTATAGAATTATCTTTGATCCACTGTCAAGTACAGCATTTTAATTTTAAGAATGCATGTGTTTTCTAGATAGTGCTTCATGTTGTTGCATTAGGGTGAGTAAATTCTGACAATATTTAGTATCCAGCATTTTAATTAGCAATTGAATGTTTCAAAACGCAAAAAATACTGCTTTTTCTATATTTATTATATGCACATATCTCTTTTCCAAAATGAATTCACAAGGAGTGAAAATTTTCTTCATCTGTTCCAGAAAGAAACAGGTTATATGTGGTTAGTGATCTCAACTCAAATTTCAAAATTTGGTCCAAAGGCAAATGTTTAATTATTAGTGTCAGAATAGCTCCTAAACTCAGCCAAGAAAAAATTGTGTATTACTTAATTTTACTCATGTGACTTTAATAATAAAAAATATTTATTTAATATTTACAACTTGATTCATTTCAATTCAGTCCAACAAATATTTACTGAAACAGCTACTACTTACCAACCATTGTGCTAGCCACTGGAGTGTGAGAGCACAAAGATGAATTTGTTATTCCTGCCTTTAAAAGACGCCTAGCAGTGGGAACAAATTTAAGGTTAAAAAACTGCCGATTTTGCTGCACTATATTATTATCATAAGAAAAAGTATGTTTTCCAGAATGTTTTTAAGATACGTGAAAGAATAAATTTAAATATAAAACTTCCAAATAGAATGATTAATTATGCATTGTATAAATGTTTACTTTTTTCAAACAAGCCAAAATTAGAGAACAAAATAAAATATAAAGTAGAAAAAACATGATATCAAATTGTTATTGTCACTCAAACTGAAATAGGAAATTTCAAAAATTTAATCTGGGCTAAAAGTATAAATTATATATAAACATTGAACAAGTATTATGTCTGTGATTTGATTTGAATGGCTCTTCTTTTTT
>NW_016803492.1:971466-984734 GCF_001698545.2 Rhinopithecus bieti | reverse complement strand
AAAAAAAAAAAAAAAAAAAAAAAAAAAAAAAAAATTACTGGTAAAAGACCACATACACATTAAATTCTATAACCATTTTTATGGGCTTCTCCAGATCTCTCTACGAACCTCTATGGATTATGAACCGTGCTTCAGACATTCATTACATAATGTTTACTTTGCCATAAAACTATAATATCCAATACCTGCTTACACACTTCTTCGACATAGTCATTTCAATATCCCCCATTGGTAACTTTATCTATTTCATTATTGGGGCGTATGGCCCTCTGTGGGCCATTCAATGCCACCCACTTGCCTTAGAAAGACTTGTCTCACTCCAATTATCTCAATATCATGTTCTATCTTTAGCGATTTTACATCACTCCTCTGCCCCTCAAACTCAGTCTGTAGATCAAACCACTTTGATATTTCTCATTATGGTTAATATTTCCATTCTCCATCTTTTTGAGGTGTTATAATGATCATAAATTTGTATTTGAGAGATGACAATGGTAAGAGTGACAAATTGATTGGAGAGAGGACAAACTGGAGGCAAGGAGACTAGAACGCTATTTCCATTAACAAGCTGAAAGACAATCAGGGCTTGAGCTAGGGGGACTCTGATCTCTGAGTTGTTGACTCTTCCCTCCTACAATCATAATATTGCTGTCTGCTAAGCTTCGTCTCCCATTTCCATCTCTTCTACTGTACTGTATGATGTACCAGATTTTGAGTCTTAATATGGTAAGAATGCAAAGTCTTAGTTTACTTTCCCTCATTTTCATTAACTTTATTCATCGTCCCGTAATTTTTGTTCAATTTTGGGCTTATCCACTTTCTTTCTAGTCCAATTTAAATTGTCTTGAAAAGTATTAACAATTGTGTATAATGGCTGTGATGAAATAAACAGTAGTAAAATTGTTTATATTAGAATTTTGCATTAAGAGAACACCTGAATGTCCTTTACTTTGTTCTAAATATAAATTTCCCAATTTTAAGAGATAACCCTTGTGAAGTGGACTATGGCAGCTTTTGTTGTATCCACCCAAGATTTCCCATCATTCTATTTTATTAGAAAAAAATAAGATCTTTCTTTTAGAGAACTGCGCCCACAATCCATGAGGTTTAGGTGGAGTTGTCGATCATGATAACATGCCTTCCATCTCCCAGCAGCCATAAGAACGGCCTACTTACCTAATCTGGCCAACTAGAGTAGCCCGGCTCAGAAATGGTCATTAACTACAAGTCTACCTAACTCTTGATCCCCTGAGAACTTTTCTATTAGAAATAGCAGGAAGGGCTCTCTTTATCTTGGGTCCATTATGCTAAAAGAAATAAGCCCAACATTGTTTGCTGACTTCTCACTCTGCTGTGAGATAACAAGAGGGAATTAGAGCAATTTACAAAGAGCATCATAGGCAAGTAAATATAAGAGATGAATAAAAAGAGTGATTAAAATCATCTTTTGAGACTAGGTTCAGCGTTGGAACAAACTTAGGGTTTATTTTAAAATGTCTAGATTTATATTTAATTTTGATAAAACTCAAGAAATATTTATGTGCAAATAACAGTTATATATTTGTGTAAGGAAGGTTGCAATTAAATTGGTTCCAAGAGCCCGTTGCCTGTATGTTCCCAAAGTAGGCACATTTTCTTTCCAAGCTTCAAGCCAAGTCACAAACTTAAGTGGAGATTCTTGAGCCACTCCTTCTGAGATAACTACTATAAACTCAAACAATCTCTATTTGAGACACTAACCACTCCTAAATTAATTAGTTCCCCAACCAAAGATCCTGATAGACTCCTGGATTTGGAAAAACTTCATATCCTTCAAATCTATGTCCAGTTTCCACTGCTCACCATCCCTGAAAAGATGTTGAAACACAGAACTCCATCACTGTGCTAAAACAACATCTTTTCTATCAGTGGGAAAACCTTTTCACTTTTCTAGCCTTGACTTACTTGCCTTCTCCATCAAAAAATCCCTGCTTAATAGCATTAATAGCTTCTACTCTATGCTACTTCCTCATGAGCCCTAAAACCTTGGCAGCTAGTCAAAACCCAAGGAAAATGTAGGTCACTCAGAATTATTTTTGGAAAATTAGCAGGGAGGGGCAAATGCCACATAATAAGCACATTTGTTGGCATAAGACCCATAGGAAGACATGTAGGTGGGAGGTATCCTCTAACTTTCTTTGCATTATATGTGTAATTCAATCAATGAGAAGAGGGGAATGGCCTCCCAAGTGTTTTCAATGTGATGGAGGCCATTCTCCCAGTTTTCTTGCTTCCAAAGATTCTATCCAAGAAAATCCAGTAGATATTTAAACTCTTCGTCTTGCTCTTAGCCTCCTGAGACTGTACTCTTTCCTCTGAATGCTAGTCATCTTTCTGGAAGGTCAAACTGAGGGAACCTCTGTAAAACATTCTCTCATTCTGTTGCTAGCATATTGCCTATCCCACTGGGAAGGGCCTGGCCCAGAGCAGCAGTTGTGGTAACAGGCTTCCTGTCTTGAGAATGATGCCAAGTGTATTAGAATTCACCAATCTGAGGAAATATGAGCCCAGTCAATTCATGAAACAAGTTCTGTACTACTAAAGTGTTCTTAATAACATCCTCCCGATTCAGAGATGCACCCAAGAAATAAAAAAGCCTATCTGTCCAGAACATTTCACCCAGTTCTGTCCTGAATCAGAGGTTGCCCTCTTGCTTCAGAACTTGTCTCTTTGCTTGTCCTGTTTTGGATTCTAGAGTCATGTAGACTACACATTTTCTTATTAAGGACACGTCCGTTTATATTTTCAGCTTGTACTCATACTCGAAAGGTCAATGTCACTCTATCCCTACACCCCAGCCGAGTAAACACCACTGGACCACCTACTTGCTTCGAAGAAGAGAAGTATGTAAGTTTAAAAGAAATCCTGTTTCACATTCCCAAAAAGATCTCTAATGCAACTGAACTGAATGAGGATTTAAAAGAAAGATTTCCTACCACTGACTTCTTGGAGTCAATGGCTATGAATGTGTCCATATTTCTTTGTATGAAAACTAAATGCATACAATAAATTTCACAGGATTAGAAGTGGAATTGGTAATAAAGCAGTCCTGGAAAATTCAAACATTGCCAGATCGTTTCCAGAGATGGCGTGTCACTATTGCTCATTCCATTCTCATATCCAAAAATCCAAAAAAAAGTGAGGATTACCTCACACTCATGGAGAACATATCTGTATTCTCCCAACCACTTGTGGTGTTGAGTTGATTGACATATTTAAATATAAAAATACTCCTAATATCCAATCTATTAAGAATAAATATTCTGGTTAGCCTATGGATGCATATATTGATGACCACTCATTTCATATGTAGGTAGATAAACAGGCTCAGAGCAAAATAATTGACCCTGGTTTCACTCAAAGTCAGTATTGTTTTTAGTATTGTTTTTCTGGCTTCTAAGTCTTACACGTGAGGTAAATTGGACATTACTGGTTTTGGAGGCACATATATAACCAGCAACCAATCAGTGAATGTAAAAATGTCATTTAGGGAGGCAGAAAAAAATTTAATTAGGTGTTCTAGGCAAATCAAGCCACCCACGAGTGTGTTTTCTGGACAGGGTGGTATTTTTGCTGGCATGGAATAGCTACATGAGGTTATTTTCCTAAGTTAACATATTTTTCTGAACAAAAGTTTGACCAAAGAAGTTGGCAAAAGTCAGATTTATTTTTCAGTTTAACGGGTGCTTTAGAAGAAGCATAGCTTTGGAGGTGTCATGTATCAATGGCTGTAGATTCTTAAATTGGCTAAAATGGCACTACTGGAGTAGTATTAAGAATCCCTGGGTGAAAAAAGTGAAAAGCTGGTGAAATCTAAAAAGCTCTCCAGGGAAACTGACACCCTGTTTCATAAGCCATTCCATGACTATTGATGATTAGCTCATTTTCCTAAGGGGAAAAATGTTCCAGATGGCCAGTGATAAAAATAAATAATTGCCAACATGAAACATATTAGACAGCGAGAGTCAATAAGGTGGTTAGTATTGTGTAAGCATTGCCAACAGTATAGAAGAATTAAGACGTGATCACTATCAAGAAACTTATGATCAAAATGGAAGAGAGAAGCCTAAAATATGTATCGAGAAACACAAGATGATCTGTAATTTTAGACCATACAATAATGTTCTTTCTCGTCATCTTTGATTGGCTGATTTGTGTTTATCTTCCAAGATTCGTTTTACACATAAGCTCCTATGGGAAGCATGCTCCATCCTGCCCCACCTCCATCTCCCTAGCCCCGTACTGCTCTGGTTGGTATTTTATTGCACTCTATGCCTATGTCTAGCCTCAGAGGGTCACACTGTGTCATCACTGTTTCTCCAGCTAGGCAGTGAGCTATTGAGGGCCATGTATTTTTATCTTTGTTTTCCCAGTGAGTGGCACCACTAGCCAGTGAGTAGAAGCTCCATAAATGTTAGGATGACATCAGTGGGGAAAGATAATTAGGAGGGCTGAAGACATAAGGAAAAAGTATGAAGTGGATGTGAATTTTAAGCTGAGTCTTTAAGGATGCAAAAGATTATAATGCACAACCCTCTCCACTCTGCCTAGCACTCCCTCTTTCCAGAGCAGAACTGCCCCTCCCTCATCCCATATGATCCTGGGATACATTCTCTGAACCATAGCCGTGTGTCTCAATTCATGTATAGAAGTCATTCAAAGAATTGGACACATAGCTCAATTACAGCTGATCAGAACCTTTTCTTGAAATGTGCCGCATAAATGGGAGGTGAGAAAGGCTTTTTCTTCCTTTTAGACAGACTAAGTCTGTCAGCTTAATTTTCCAAGCCACTACCTTGTCCTCCATGTGGGGAGAGCATTTGTGAAGCGGGAGAGAACACAGCCGACAGGAGAGGCAAATGCAAGCATCAGACCCAGGTGTGCCACGCTCGGGCTTCCAATGCATATTCTATTTTGTTTCAGTTAGAAGAACATGTATTCTATCCCTTGGATCCCAAAGAGCCCCTTCTAATGCAATAAATCTACATTAAAGTGTACCATTGTTTCATATCCATTCTCTTTTGAATCCTAGGATCACCCCTAGCTATTGGCAGTATTACTACTGCAATTTTAAAGATGAAGAAATTGAGGCTCAAGGAGATAAAATACCCTGCTTAAGATCTCACAGGGAAAATATGGCAAATTTACCTGAATGCCCTGATTTCCAGTGTAACATTCTTTTTCACCATACACTTTTGCTTTGTTGCTAGGGTGGAATTAAGACTCTATCTCAAATTTACGAAAGTACAAAACCTGCTGTTATAAAAATGTATAGCAGGGTGACCTAGGTTGAGCCTAGCCAGAGAATAATGAGGATGGGAGAACAATAACTGTCCTCATTTCTGTGTAGAGTACAGAATGGCTTCTGCACAGAGGAAAGCATAGCTTCACCAAATATGCAAGCCTTTGCTCATGAATATATTTCTGGGACATCTCAGAAATGTGGGGATGGGGATTAGTGACTTAGAATGCTTGGTAAACTGAAGGGATAATAAACAAGGAAAATTTGCTCATAGAGGCTTATTTGCACCTACAATTTTGTGAAGTTTGAGCACATTCAGGTGAAATCTGTCTTCATTCAATAACATGTTTAAGTTTTAGAAACTAAGCAAAGATGGAAATATACTTGTATTTACTTAAAATGGCTTTGCCTATTGATGTTTTAATGGATGATTCTATCTGGAATAGAAAAGAAGATGTTAGCAAGACAAGTTGTATATCCAGAAATAATGATTTTTGTTGCTATTGTTAAATTGTTATTTAGAGGCAGGAGGATGTGAATGAAATTCAAAATGCAAGATAAACTGGCTATATAATCTTGATAAACCTCTTTAAATATCATTTTCCTTGTTTGTGAAGCAATGATAGGAATAATTACCTCGCAGTATATTTGCCAAGATTTAATAAGTTAGTATGCACAAATGAGTATAATAAAAGTTAGGAATTACAAATGTTAACTATTTTTTTTTTTTTAACAAATGTTAACTATTTTAACCTTGCTTATGATATCACATTCAATATGATCTCACTTAAACCCACCTCAGATTGAAAATCTTTTTCTAAGTTAAAAAATACTTTTAGGAACTGTTTCTTTTAGAGCTTCAAACAGAAAAAAACTTTGCCTAAAGACAACTTTGTTGGGGTAAATTTATATTTTCCCACGTACACGTATATCACACTCTAAGGAGATGTACACTACATGAATTGAAGAATTGAATAAAAGGAATAAAGGCTGCTTTTTTTTTTTTTTTTTTTGAGACAGAGTCTTGCTCTGTCACCCAGGCTGGAGTGCAGTGGCGCAATCTTGGCTCACCACAACCTCTGCCTCTTGGGTTCAAGCAATTCTCCTTCCTCAGCCTCCTGAGTAGCTGGGATCAGAGGCCCATGTCACCACGCCCAGCTAACTTTTAAAATTTATTTTATTTATTTTTTTTATTTTAGCAGAGACATGGTTTTACCATGTTATCCAGGCTGGTCTTGAACTGCTGACCTCAGGTGATCCATCTGCCTCAGCCTCCCAAAGTGCTGGGATTACTAAGAAAGTTCTTTCCTCTCAAATGTTCTACATTTATATGTAGTGAAAAAAATATCTACTTAGTCACTGGTTAGCCTGCCTTTGCATTTAGGAAACTATCTCATATACATCCGTAGTAAATCTCTACCTCCTCATTTTTGTGAGACTACAAGAAATGAAATTTTTCAACCTGCAGGCAAAAGCTCTCCTCAGAACATGAACCAAAATAATCCAGCCTATCAGTGCAAAATGACCTGCATGCTCTCTAACAGGTAAAGTCTGGCACTGAGATCTACTATCTGGTGAGGTTGCTATGGCTCCTTGGCCTGGTTTTAATTTCCAGTTTTGCAGTCCTCCATACCTGTTTTCCCATACCCTTCCCCCACACCTCGAAATGTTTGTCTGAACCTTGAGATTGTGCTACCTTCTGGAGTTGGAGGCCTGCCCTAAATCCATGATTTGCACCGAGCAATGCTCATCATCTCTGTATCCTCTATCATTTCACTCTCACCCTCCCCCTCCCTCTCCTAGGATGTATTATTCTATTGCCTGCCTGTCCTACAAATCACTGGTTTGGATCCCACTTTCACTCAGAGAGACTTGCCTGGAGTCAGGACTGTGTTAAATGTGTAATTATAAGTATTACTGCAGCTCAGAACTCCTACTACTTTAAACAAAAGTAGGAACCAGTGTCAATCAATCTCAGCCCTGTTCAAATGGGAGTTTCCTACAGTCCCGTGCATATTATGAATTGGACTTCTTACCACTTCAGTGGGAGTCAATCCTACACCATATGAAGCTCCTCTTGTGCTAGGAAAACAGATTATTTCCTCTATTTTGGTTGGCTTACTGTTAAGGTCCCTGCATGACCCAAAGCCGAGAGCACACAGATTTTGAAAAGATCCACACCAAATAGAATGTCTAAAAATAATTTTTTTCCATCAGCAAACTAAGATTTAATGTTTCTGTTCGCCATTGCTCCCATATTATAGAAAATATAAATCATTTTAATGTTCTGTCTTTTGGTAAAAGACAGAGAATGTCAAAAACACAGAAGAGTCTAAAGAAGAAAAAAGCCTCATTATATTTATCAAGTACATAAAATTATTCTTTATACCAGTTCAGAGAATATAAATATTCATATGAAAACACGTATGTGTACACTACATTTTTCAGTGTAATGCTCAATAAATCTTAACATATCTACCTACGAATTTGTTAGGTCCTCATGTTGCTTTGGTTTGTAACAAACATTGAACAAAAGAAAATAATGATGGGCCATATTAAATGTGGATGCCAATAAGCCCAGAATAGAGAGAGAGAAAATCTGAGTTTCGTCCTTATTCTGTTGCCAGAACTTACTGTGTGTACTTGAAAAATGTGTTTAGTCTCTTTGGACCTTAGTCACTTATAATACAAGGGAGTGGAGTTTAATGTCCTCTAAGGTCTGGCATACATGTAAAGAACTAAGGTGCCGTGGGCTTGTGACTTTCTGTTAAATTGTAAAATGCTAAAAAGTATTAGCTGAAGCTATAATAAAATAGATGCCAAAGGCAAAAGTGAATTATGAAATAGAGCAACTAACTATAAACAAAGTGAGTAAAAAGTTAGTAGAATAGTGAGTAGAAATGTTGTGATTTGTTTTACTAGCAAACAGGGTAAGATTTTTTTTCTTATTGTTTTATAATATAAGGAACCATAAATGTGGGTCAAAATGTTTTAATTCAATTTAATACATACTAAGCAGTCATTTATGTTTTTTAATCAAGCATGTGGATGTAACTAGAGTTGTATGTAAGGAAGATATATCTAAATTCCATTTCCACCTTTGTCCTTTTGTAGGGGATGCATCCCCTATGTTATTGATGAGCATGGAAGTATACAGGAGTGGAGTATCTCTCATTGTGGTTTTGACGCTTTTTAATGATAGTGTTTGGTGGATACCCATTTGTGTGTGTGTTTGTGTGTACTCTTGTATGTTTGTGTGTCTATGTCTCTATGTTGGGCCCTAAGAACTTTTATTTGTAAAATTGGCAGCAGGCCCTGTATCTATTTTAATGCCTTCACCACAAGAATCCAACATCAATGTTTTAATTAGGAATCCAGTATGATTTTCTGCTAGCATTTAAACAAATTTTGTTGATTTTTATAATCTCTCTTACTAAATGTTGTCCTTCATATTTTTAGAATTCTAATTAGAATCTAATTTAACTACTCTAGAAGCCAAGGACATACTATCCATCAACTTAATCTTTCAGTAAATAGTTCATGACAAAATATATTTTCTCCAAATTTTATATTGCTTGTCACAATGATAAAGTTACATTTGTTATGTGATTTATGTCAATCAATGAGATGATTTCTTCTTTGCATTGTTTTGTTCAAATCTTAGCTAATAATTTTCCCTCTGAATTCTGGACTGGAAAATATATATTTCCCTTTAGTTCCCTGGCTTGTTGTATTTCTAATAGGCATTTGTTTTTCTTTTTCAAAAAAGTGTTTGTTTCTCCCTTGCCCGACGGCCTTTCAGCAGCCCTATATGAAGTCAGTCATACTGGCCAATGTTATATGCTATTTCAGCATCCAACGTACTCCACCCTGAAGAGGTCATATTTCAGGAATGACGTGATTTGTATGCATAAGTTTGGGGGATGGGAAGGCAAGGAGAAGAGGGAGAGGCTGTATGTACATATATTCATATAAAGAATTGGGGCTTCCTTTGGCTTGAAACACTATATAGACACACTATTGTTAGTAAAATTGAAGACCTTGTGAAACTGGAAAACCAGAGCGAAGAAAGACTTTTTGTTTTAAATATGGAAACAGAAGAGCCATAACTGAAAATAAATGGGGTTCCTGGATAGTCAGTCTCCTGTGTTTTTGGTTGGTAAAAGTCAATGGAATCCTTTCATAGCAAGCAAAAGTTGGCCACAGGGGCAGCTGACATTGGAAACACAGCACAGAGCTCATGTTTTGTGGAGCTTATTGACTGCTTCCAAAACAGAAGAAATAAACAGAGGACTGGGTTTTTAATTTTAGGATCTATTTGCACCCTATTAAATTAGAGAACCGAAATGACGTCTGCCCAGAGGAACTCCTGGCTACACCAGTGCTTTCCTCCCTAGCTTGACAAAAGATGATTCAGTTCTAAGTAGGCACATATCACTCTCTTGTCCAGGAGTACCAGTCACTGGAATGAAACCCAAAAATAATGCTGTTGCCTTTGTGTCTAATAATGTCACATCACTGAGTTTCAGTTCAATGTTAAGAGGTTTATGCCAAAAACAAGTTGTGTATTGAAAGTCTTTCACTGTTAAGTTTTCTAAATCGTGGCTTAAACTGGGCATCTACAGCTTGTCCCTCCAAATGAGACCAGTTTAATTTTATTTTGAAAGTTTTCAACAGTTTTAGAACATATTCCATATTCCAAATTTATTTTCTTCTAATCTAGTTTAGATAGTTTGTTCATTTATTTTTTATCTTCTATCATTAGAATGAGAACACAAAAAGAGTAAAAAGCATTTATGTATTTATAGGGAATAAGAGAATGCCTACACATAATAACTGCAGAATAAACACGTTCTTAAAAAGGAAGAGCTGTACACATAGACACACACCTATGCAAACTGGAGTGCTTGACGTCAGAAAAATAAATTTTTTTTTTTTTTTTTTTTTTTTTTGGAGACGGAGTCTCGTCTGGTCGCCCAAGCTGCGTAGTTGCTAGTGCGCTGATTCTCCCCTCCACCCTCACTGCAAGCTCCACCACCTCCTGGGTTCACGCCATTATCCTGCCTCAGTCTCCCGAGAAGCTGGGACTACAGGCGCCTGCCACCACACCCGGCTAATTTTTTTTGTTTTTTTTGTTTTTTTTGTTTTTTTTTTTTTAAGTAGAGACGGGGTTTCACCGTGTTTGCCAGGATGATCTGGATCTCCTGACCTCGTGATCTGCCCGCCTCGGCCTCCCAAATGCAGAATAATAAATTTTTAAAAATAGTTTTGCTCTGAATTGACTTCTGCATTCCATGAAATTAATGAATTATCAATACAAAGACATAACCTGGTATCTGTGAAGCAGCAAGAGGCAATCAACTGTGAATTTGTTTCTTCTTTTCAAAGAAGAAAATAAGGCTAAATGGTACAAGATTTAATATAGTTTTATATACTTAACAGCTTCCAGTTTATTTGAATGCAGCCTTAAATATATGACTTACACTAACCAAAAGTAAATCTTAATCAGAAGACAGACAATAATTCTTAGAATTTTTTGTTGTTGTTGCTTGTTTGTTTTTTGAGAGAGGGTTTCACTCTGCTGTCTAGACTGGAGTAGAGCGTCACTATCTTGGCTCATTGCAGCTTCCCACCTCAGCCTCCAGAGTAGCTGGAACTATAGGCATGCACCACCACGCCTGGCTAATTTTGTTTTTTGTTTTGTTTTGTTTTGGAGGAGATGGGGTTTCACCATGTTACCCAGACTTATCTCGAACTCCTGGGCTCAAACGGCCCACCAGCCTCAGCCTCCAAAGTGCTGGGATTACAAGCCTTGGATGTTTTTTAAGCTAAATGTTTCTACTAATGTAATGTGGAAACAGAATAATGTTGATATTTCAAAATAATTTTCGTTTCTTTAGCAGTAGCTTAAAAGTTAAAAATTAATAAGAAAGTTTAAAGAAACTTTTATTGCCATCTCACAAAGGTTCTGTATAATTCAACGAAGTAAACTAATTGTTCTTCCAAACTATAATTCATAAATCTTTCTCCTTCCCACAACTGAAGCTTGCAACAAACTAGACTTAATTGAAACAAAAAACTCTGTACATCAAAAGTGTTGTCAAGACAGTGAAAAAAAAAAAAAAACAGAACAGAATGGGATAAAGTATTGGCAAATCATATATCTGATAAGAGTCCAGCACCCGGAATACATAAAGAACTACTACAATTCAACAACCGAAAGACAAATAATCCAATTAAAATATGAGCAAAATACTTGAATAGACATTTTCCCAAAGAATATATATGAGTGGCCAATGAGCACAGGAAAAGTTACTTAGCACTATTGGTCATTAGGGAAAAGTAAATCAAAACCCCTTCACACTTAATAAGATGGCTACATTCAGAAAAACAAAAACATTGCATGATTGGCAAAAATGTGATAAATTGGAACCCTTGGGCACTGCTGAAAGAAATGTAAAATGGCACGGCTGCTGTGGAAAATATTTTGTCAGCTCCTCAGAAAATTAGACACAGAATTGCCATATAATCCATAAATTTCACTGTTAGGCATACGCCTTAATGAATTGAAAACAGGTACTCAAACAAATACTTGAACACGTGTGTTCATAGCAGGACTATTAAAATAGCAAAAAGACGGAAATAGCCTAAGTGTTCATCTATGTGTCTATGTGTATGTGTGTGTATATATATATAAAATGTATATATATAAAACAATTATATATAAATGTATACACACACACACAGTAGAATATTATTTAGCCACAAAAAGGAACGAAATGCTGATACATGCTACAGTGCAGATGAACCTTGAAAAGCCTGTGCTAAGTGAAAGAAACAGACATAAAAGGTTATATGTTGTACGATTCAATTTACACAAACCATCTAGAATAAGTGAATTCCTAGAGACAAAAGAGGATTGGTGTTTGCCTGAGGGGAGAACTGAGGGTCAAGGCTAATACGGAGAAATGGTTTAACAATTTCAGGATCTTATTTTGGAGTAATGAAAATGTTTTGGAACTGGATAGAGGTGGTGGTTGCACAACATTGTGAATGTACTAAGTGTCAATAAATTGTTCACTTTAAGATGGTTAGTTTTATGTTACATGTCTTCGAACACAAATTTTAAAACTTACTTTAGAAAATTCAGTTTTAAATATTAATTGAAAAGAGTATTTATGCTTTGATGTGTGCTTTTATAAAACAGCTCTATTGATAATTTCCTCATCTAGCAGATCAATTTAGAAACAGAAATCTGATGTTTCTGTTTAACAAAAATTGTATTTGTTTATATGGTTTATCATTAGAAAAAATATAGGACAAAGATGTGGATTTAAGTTTTGTGTCCAAACTTACTAATCTTAGAAAAGTAGTAGTATCTTTGCATCTCAGTGTCCTTACTTGCAAAGCAAGAATAATACTACCTGTTCTATCTACCCCAAAGGGTACATATGATGATTTTATTAAAACTAATTTACATCAGAATTCTTTTTTTTAAATTTTTTTTTATTATTATACTTTAAGTTCTAGGGTACATGTGCATAACGTGCAGGTTTGCTACATATGTATACTTGTGCCATGTTGGTGTGCTGCACCCATCAACTCGTCACACCCATCAATTCATCATTTATATCAGGTATAACTCCCAATGCAATCCCTCCCCCCTCCCCCCCATGATAGGCCCCGGTGTGTGATGTTCCCCTTCCCAAGTCCAAGTGATCTCATTGTTCAGTTCCCACCTATGAGTGAGAACATGCGGTGTTTGGTTTTCTGTTCTTGTTTGCTAAGAATGATGGTTTCCAGCTGCATCCATGTCCCTACAAAGGACGCAAACTCATCCTTTTTTATGGCTGCGTAGTATTCCATGGTGTATATGTGCCACATTTTCTTAATCCAGTCTGTCACAGATGGACATTTGGGTTGATTCCAAGTCTTTGCTATTGTGAATAGTGCCGCAATAAACATACGTGTGCATGTGTCTTTGTGT